>NW_009624847.1:122197-122651 GCF_000690535.1 Cariama cristata | reverse complement strand
CATCCTCCTTTTATCTTTAACGGATTTTAAATCACTTGGTGACTTAGGCTGGACCCAGAGTTTGCTCTGTGTAACACACATGAGGGATTTATCTGCTGTCAAAGCCCAGATAAATTCCTGAGGCTTGCAAGGAAGCTAATGTCTTCGTCTTAAGGAAGCCATTCTTTTTACCTCTGGCAGAAGCAGCTCAAATCTTCAGAGCTGGTCCTTCTGTATTAAATCTGTGTTAATTAGCCCAGCCGGGGGATTGAGGGAGGCACATGCTCAGTCAGCGTTAGTGGGTCCAGGTTACAAGGTGCTGAGAAGCGTTACTGCTCTTACTTCTTGGGCAGGGTAGCAGGGGGGTGAGAAGGGTAGTATCAATTATGAGACCAATATCATTAAGGCAGGAGGGGAAAGAAAAGCATTTAAGCTCTTATTTAGGGTTGATGTTGCAGCTGAAGATTTCCTGCTG
>NW_009624847.1:90105-122173 GCF_000690535.1 Cariama cristata | reverse complement strand
AGTTAGCTTTGCTCGGCTATGTAAATCGATGACAACCTGGAAGGAAGAAAATCACTTAAATCATTAATTTCCATTCCCATGCTCTGTTGGGCAGGTCATGTTCCTGGTGCCTGCCTCTCTGGACCTTGAAACATGCAGCACAATATATATAAGAGACATAAACACCAGAAAAGCCCTCTTGTAAGTAGGGGATGTAATCACAGTCGCAGTAATCTCCTCTCCATTTTCTCTGTAGGTACCTACATTTCTACAAGTTCCTCTGTATTAATAGATGGATATGGAAGTCTTCAAAATGTGGCTATTTCTTGGCTACTTAACAGATTCCTAAAGGTGTCTAAAGTCAAATCCCAAGCGTAGCTCTCTGACACTGTTTTTTTGCTGATACTGTGAGGGAATTGCTCCTCAAGAACCTGGGCAGTGTGTATATGCTTCTGAGAAGGACCCATGAAATCATCTTATCAAAAGCATATGAAATGCTCAACTTCAGACAAGTTCCTCTGGCCCCACCATTAGCTCTGTTTGTCTTGGTGGAAGCCATTTCCATTTAATTCACTGTGCTCTGGATCACAGCATATCCTTATGGCCATTAAAATCTGCTTCTTTCTTTCTTGCACATGAATATAAATTGGGGATTTTATGAACTGATCAGAAGTGAGTAGGTTTGATATTGCTGAACTCAGAGAAAACTCAATCTGTGTCTATTGCCTAATTTGCAGAGATTTTTCTCATTTTTTTTGCTTTATAGAGTCCTGAAATTTTGCTACTATCAGAGCTCTGTCTAAACCAAATTCTGGCCATCTAACTGTAAGATTGATTTTCCTAATCACATTTCAGAGACCTTTTTATATTGTTGACACACTAGAATAAACCCATGGACCACAGAGTAAAGTTCACCGGTTAAAAGGATAAAGCACAGACAGTTGTTTTGAGACATCAAATCCTGAGTGCCCAAGGATAGTGAAATTATCACGGATTTGGACAATTGTTTCTTGGGAGTTTTTGCATTTAAAAAAAAAAAAATCAAATGCTTTCTGCTACTTTAAGATGCTTTCCTGCACTTCAGTCTTATAGAACAAATTTCTCAGAGCTTTTCTACATGAGAAAATTGATTGTTGTCACTAGTGGTGCAGTTGTGCTGCCTATGTATTAAATTCCCTGAATTTAACTGGCTTTAACTTTAGAAGTATATATAAAAGGCGAAGTTTCATCTGTCTGAGTCGAAGCGAATTTTGCATGGTGACAAATGGCTTAGCTAAATCAGGTGGTGAAGCTGTGCTTTTGAATATGTATTTCAGAAGAGTTCTGGATCTTAATGCCCCTGTAATGCAGCTACCATGGGTGTTGTGTCAGAAGAGTCTCTTGAGCGAGAACTTTGTGTCAATAGAAATTTTCAACAAGAAAGAAACTCTTTGGTGTGTTTTCTGACATAGTGACATCAGGTGGATATGCCACATCTATAGTTAAGCTTGCAGAACCTTGCTGTGTCAGCCTCCCCTTGGGGAGCACTATAAACCAGGAACTATTCTTCTTTATGTAACAGATAAACTTTCTAAAGGACAAAAATCTTATTAACAATTATTTTAGAAAAGGCTCCATACCATGCGAGTTTTGGAGAGAATTGCATCAGGACAATATATCCTTCTCTATTAAATTCAGCTTCAGAGACACTTCTCTACAGATATCAACTCAATACAACGTCATTTGTGCTAACAAGGTCTTTAATTGGGCTAGCTCACAAATGACATCCTAAGCCAAGACCAGTGAAATCTCTGCTGGTGTCAAAATCCATTGGTTTTGCACCCAACGATCAAGAATTTCCACCCCCTGGAGCTTCCAGTGGGAAGCTAGCTGGGTTGGCAAAATTTTCCACTCAATCAGAATGCAAGCCTAAAATCTGGGCATCTGCAAAAGGGACTTGAATCTCTCCTCGGACTCTCCCATGTAAAAAAACTCAGAGGAAGTCAACAGCAGCAAATTATGAAGCAGAAGAATCAAATCCTAATTCCTGCAAGATTGCCTACAAGTCATGTGTATATATGTGTATATAGAAAGAGGGAGATGTATCTATATCATACACATATATATGTTTCTACAAGTCTAAAATACAGGTGATTTAATGACCCTGACACGTACATTCATGCATATGTTACGTATATCTGTGTAATTAGATGGACATCTGACTAAATATATGTATAAACAATTTCAAGGTGTGTGTCTGCATGGCTATGTATAATTTAAAGGTATAGAAACATTAGGCATTGATTTCTCTTGAGTTAACAGGATTTATGATTGGATCCCTGCATCTCAGCAGGATGATTTAGAGATAGGGAGGGACTTCTGTACATGACAATTTCCTCCCTGTTGGGAGGCATTAGCTCTCAGTTTGTAACGCCTTTTAAAATTGCCTGTGCGAAATGTGCCCGTCTGGGTAGCACTTGCTATAGGTGCTGTAGGTTATATAAAAAAGCAGTCCTTTGTTATTGCACATTGTGAACACTCACTCACAATAAGGAGAGGTAACAGGTAAGGTATATTAAAGCTCCTGATTAAGCATGAACTGAGCACTTCCCAATGGGAAGGACTTCACATTCATACCAGTACCTTTGCATAGAGTTTGACCATATCCATGGCAAATACCATCCAATATAAGAGCATGTATAGATGGGTAGGCCATGCCTGTGCACTCTGGAGAAATTCCTGGGGAAATTTCACTGCTTTCCAACCTCTATTTACTACATCTCCAATATAAACATGAGAGAACTCCGCCCAAAATTTGAATTAGACTGCCAAGTGGCCAAAAATTATGTCAGCGTTGTTTGGTACATAGCGTTGAACTGTTCTCCCAGGGAACCTCTTTATCTCTGCAGTATAGAGAGGTTGAGAAAGAATAGTTTGGTACCATCAGGAAGCTTGAACAAGTCAAGCTTGTATAGAAAAAAAACACTCCCTGGGGAAATATATTGTAGAATACCTCAGTTGTCCAGCTCTACTAGTCTTGTGGTCTTTTGAGGTCTGAAGCTAAAGCCTGAGTGATGGAGACCTGCCTCAGGGTAAGTCAGCTGGCAATGTCTGCCCAGCCATAACTCAAAATGAGTCATTTCTTATGATGTAGCCTTAACAGAATCATTAGACTGGAACAAGGTAGCAGTCCCTAAATGCCCACTGTGTTCATTTCTGACCACTTCTTCTTAACTGTTCTTTCAAACAACATGGCATAAGAAAGGTTTTTAAAAAAATCAGAACAGCCTTGATGAGGATAATCTTAAGAATTTATAAGTTACAAGCACACACCTGGCACTGCTTTTCTCAGGAAGCAGAACTGCTGTTTGCCCTCTACAAGTGGCACTGCTTACCAAAAGAGACACTTTCAGTGTTATTTTTATGCTTCTCAGCTTGTGCATCTGTCTGAAGAGCAGATCGGACTCCTTGTGTCCCCTCCCACACAGGCTCTTCATTTATGCATCAGAGATTCTTGTGGTGTCTGGGATGTAACAACCTTAAGGCTGACTTTCAAGGCTTGCTTACTTCCAGGTTTATTGTCCTCCTGGCTACCACTCCAGGTACTCAGTGCCAGGTGCTCAGGTACTTAGCACCTGCTTTTGGTGGCCAGCAATCAGATTTTGAAATGATGATCTCATGGTTTGAGTGAAACCTTTGGTATAGCTGTGTTTCCTTTAATAGAACAGCACAAAATACTTTATTTTCTTTCGTTCTGTCTACATCCATCTCTCTTTCCCACCTGAACAACCTGGAGAAGAAAACATAGAAGACTACTCAATGGACACCACAGACAGAATTTCACTAGGTTACCATTACACAGCCTGGCTCTAACTGATAACAAAGAGTTGGTATATACTATAATTTTTCTAACTCTCATCAAGATGTAGGTCATACCTGCAGAAATAGCTTCTCCCAACACCCAGCACATCATGGCAAAAGGTTAGAGTGAACAAGATAACTTCTCAACAGTAATCAGGAGTAACTCCATTACATTTAAAGGTGTTACCTTGGAATAGAACTGATGTGAAGGACGTTCTACGCAGATTCTCCACCTACATTTTAAAACTTTTTAATGAGATACAGAAAATCTGAAGTCTAATTTTTCAACCAGGCTGCCTTTACTCAGAACAAACCTCTGGACTTCCTCAGTGGGAATCTGAGAAGTTACCAGCTCAGGTATTTCTCTGCTTGAAAATTTGCAAGTTTCATCTATTAGCTAAGATGAAGACCATCTGTGGTCTTTATCACATGCTAAAAATTTCCCTTAAGTGATTGTCATTATCACCATTAAAGAACAGCCAGAGCCTAATGCCTCTTCATGGGCTACGAAAGAAAACACTTGGTTTCTCATGGATTTGAAGAGGATCACAGTAATTCACATCAAGGAGAAAATCCTAACACAACATGGGGCTCATGGACCTGGCCTGATTCATGAGAGCAGTTTTGAGGCTCTTAGGATCATTTGAGCCCTAAAGATAACTCTTTTCGAAGGCCTTATAGCACTTATTTCCCGTTCACATTACTATTTTTGTTACTGCATGGTGGAAACACCATTCCTGACTCACTGTGCTGTCATCACCTCAGCATTCCTGTCCTGTTTCCCTGGTTGGGCATAGCAAAAGTGCTTCCACTTGCAACATACTAGTTCCTAGGGCTGGGACCCATCTAACTTTGGACATCTAACCCATCTAACCTGGGCACCTACATGTGTGTAGTCACTCAATCTCCCTTTAGTTTAGGAGAGGAATAAATTACTTCCAAAGCCTGGAGAATTTCCTCTCTGAGAGGGAGGATGAATGTCTTGGAGATGCACTAATGCCTACCCAAGTGTGGCAGTCAGTGTCTCACCCTGATCCCTGTGACAAAGACTCACTCTTACATTTAGATAAAAAACCAGCTATTCAACTAAAAAGTTGGCCAAATACTCCTAAGAGAAATTGGCCCATTCTTCCTTAAAGACCCAGAACTTGGGGGTACTTGGCCATGGACAAAGGTGGAAATAACTCCTGCTCTTCATCTCTCTGAAGAATACACCTTCAGCTTCTTTTACTCCAGACCTTCTCTAAAGTTGTAGTCGTCACTCTGATTTCCGTGCTGTCCCACCTTGGTTACATTACTAGAGGCAGATGGTACAAAATCTCCGCACTAACTTATTTGTTTCTGGGTTGCTCAAATTAGGTGTCTTTCATACGCTGATCTAAAAGAAAACCACTGAACTGCAGACCCTCATTGGGTTTTGACCATTTGAAATGTGTAATGTGGCTGCCTCTTTGCCCCTCTTATTTGACCTCATGCAGAAACTCTGACAGTTTCTGTGCAATTTCAAAAGGATCTGGAAACCATTACTGTAATGTAGGTAGTTTCCCTTTCACCTATGCAAGTTTTCTAACATTATGAGTGTGAGGGTGACCTTTAAATCACGGAGAGATTTCTGTTTTAAACCATCTCTGTCTAAATGAGTATTTCTGTCTCAGCAACAGGATTATATTTGTCTCCTTCTCCAAAAGAAGTTCACAACTTCTTCACTTAGTAAACTCTTGCAAAAACTAAAGTTCTGCTAAGAAACCACTGTAATATTTAGAGCTTTCTTTCACTAGATATGTCCATAGCATATCTTGCTTTCCTGGTGTTTTATGGCATGGGTCTTTGCTGTTCCCCTTGCCTGGCCTAGCATTACTTCTTACAGCCTAGAGGAGATACTGCCCAAAATGAAAGACCAGCTCCTTCTTTTGTGCTGGAGTTTGCACAGTGCCACCAGCTTTTTTCTGGATCAGGTCTATAATAGCAAATAAAATCATCTGGTAATCATTATTTGTGAGGAGGCAGCACAGAACAGTTGGTGTCCACTGGACCAAAATTTCTTTTTTCCTAACGTACACTTCATCCAAATCGTGTCCCAGAAGTTTATGGCCCTGGCTACCTTCTCTGAGAAGCTGAAACCACATGAAATGTGCTAACAAATAAAAAGCATAGATGATCAGAAGACAGATCCTATTTTTCCTGCAAGTATAGATACAACTTGTGTGCTTACAGGAGCATAAGTATCCACCTAAGGGAGAGGACCGGACTGGGAATGGGAAGGTCATGCCATCTTACCACTCTCTTAGCTTCAGCACAGATTTACACCAGACTAAGATGACTATATGACAACCTCATGCTGCAAAACCAATTCCCTTTGTTTGTGGCACTAGATTTACACCTGGACTAGTACACTCAAACAGAGCAGCAAAGGGGTCTAGTGAACTCTGGGGCTGGCACAAAAGGAATGGATGGGAACGGGCAGCTGGGGGAGGGAAGGGAGGGGGAACAACTATAACCATCAATGATTAGATTCAGTTAGGCTGGTGTGAAACTGCCACCTCTGAGCACAATGTTTTGGTGAGTCTGGTGGGCTCCTTTTGAGTAGGTTAAGTGTCAAGTCCTTGACATAACTATGTCAATGTGCAGAGTGCTTGTCTTACTCAAGATCTCATTAACCCTCCTGACCCAGATAGCCGACTGCTGGCTCTACCTGATTTCTTTCTCATTCTTCCATCATTACCCCCTCAGAAGTGTTTCTGGTTAATATCTTCCCTTTAAAATTACTGCTTCATTTTCTTTTCTGCCAACATACTCATATATTAGTGAAAAGGTGCTGAAGAAGATATATTTTCCCTGCAAACTCTGTATCTCAGCAATGTAAGCTCTCATCAAGTAGTGATGCCACTCTGGGGGGTTTGGGTTAGGATCTGATCTCTTCTTGCTGCAGGAAGCCACCAGGAAGATTTGTCTACATATCTCTGCAGGGATAGGAAGGGTTGGTGCCTGCAGTTGGGGCTCAATCACCTAAAAGTCACATGAGTGTAGAGATAGCTTTTGTTATTTACTTATTTTCACCTCTGACAGAAAAAAACTTTCAAATCAGTACCTCCTCACTGATTGCCAGTGTCTTTGGATGAGGCTCTGGATGAAGTGGATGCGTTACCTGTGCTAGTGCCTCTCAAACCTCTGGGCAACTACAGATCTCTGTTAACTCAAAAATTCCCCATGGTTCATGCACATTAGAACTGATGAGTCTACAAATTGCTGTGTTTAATTTGATTTTACATAAAAGTTTCAGACCACAAAGGACAGTCTCATGGACCACAGTTTGGACTGAAGTAAAGACTTTCAGTGGAAGATCTTCTGGAAAGCTACTGTCTGTATTCCATATACAAGTTGAAATGCCAGATTCCGCACCTAGGATGGAGTAATGCCAGGAACAAGTATAAATTGGGAGAGGAGTGGCTGCAGAGCAGCCCTGCAGAAAGGGTTCTGGGGGTGCTGGTCTACAGCAGGCACAATCGGAGTCAGCAGTGAAGGCAAACCACAACCTGGGGTGCATCAAACCCAGCATAACCAGTCAGTCAAAAGAGGTGATTATCCGCTGTATTTAGCGTTGGTGCGGCCTCACGATGAGTACTGCGTGCAGTTCTGGGCCTCACCATTTAAGGAGGATGCGAAGGTCCTTGAATGTGTCCAGAGGAGGGCAGCCAAGCTGGCGAAAGGGCTGGAAGGAACATCCTATGAGGAGCAGTTGAGGACTTTGGGCTTGTCTAGTTTGGAGAGAAGGAGGCTGAGGGGTGACCTCATTGCTCTCTGCAGCTTCCTGAGGAGGGGACGTGGAGAGGGAGGTGCTGAGCTCTTCTCCCTGGTATCCAGACATAGGACACATGGGAATGGTTCAAAGGTGCACCAGGGGAGGTTTACACTGGACCTTAGGAAACATTTCTTTACCAAGAGGGTGGTCAAACACTAGAACAGGTTTCCTAGAAAGGTGGTCGATGACCCAAGTCTGTCAGTGTTTAAGAGGCATTTGGACAATGTCCTTAACAACACGCTTTAACTTTGGCCAGCCCTGAATTGGTCAGGCAGTTGGACCAGATGATCATTGTAGGTCCCTTCCAACTGAAATAGTTTGATCTGGTCTATTCTATTCTACATTTTTCAGTGTGTCATTTAGAAAACAGTATTCTTACCTGTGCAAAAAGCAGGCCTAAAATTGTCAATGTCCTAATTTCTTCACTGGTGTAAGACAGGCTAGGTAGCATTTTTGCTCAGTATAACCTGCATCTCATGCTGTCACTGTTCTCCAACTGCCTCATCCCACAATGAAAAGAAACAAACAAAAATCAAGATTTATTTTAATTTTTTCTATCAATTAGAAATTCCAGGTAAAAAAAAGAAAAAAAAAATAAACTAAATCCTCTGTCTCAGGTGAGGGAGACACAGGATATTGTTATTTTTATATTACTCCATCAATCATGAGTTGAGCTATAAAAAGTCCTAAATTCCTCGCAGTCCCATATTGAGATGGAAGTTAATGCTTCATTAGCAGTAAAAGCTTCAGGTTATGTTACTGAGTAACCTTTTGTTCAAACATGATGTCTGGCATTTGCATAAGTGCTCGGGTATATCTATCTCTGAGCTATCGATATGATATGACTCACCATGCTCTTGTAAACAGGGTTTTTTTTCTACCTCCTCTTGACACTGTACATCCTTGCAGTTTGCTTTCTCAGAAACACAGCTGTCTAGTAGGGCAATGACATTCTTAGGCTTCATCTGCCCTGTCACTACCGCACCAAAATCATCTCTATTGTGTGCCTGGCAGCTGGTCCTAGAGACGAGAGAGCCTAAGACAGCAATGCCTAACCCAGCTGAGCACCTGGGTTAAGTGGGTTGTAGTTGCAGCAGGTAGTTCTGCAGAAACAGCAAGGCAGAGATGAAATTACTTTGGTGTCCCAAAAATCTTTGCACTGACCCTGATTTCATGCACTGGGAAGGTCACCTAACAGATCCTTTCTATATCCTCCTTCTGTAATTACTTATTTGAGTTTACATGCAAAATTAACAAGAGGACTTATTTAGCCTCAAGCCATCTATGAGTTCTACACAAGAACAGACTAACCTCCATGGAGTGGTGGGAAGACTGAGGCCTCTCTTTGCAGTAATGCCTGGTTCTGCCTCAGGACATAAGGCTGGCTAAGACCTGTTGGGCCTTAGAAATAGCAGTAGGAAAATATAGCAGGAAAATATATCTCGGAAATTATAATCCTTCCATAAAAGTATCCAGTTTCCTCTTTAAAACAACTGAAGACTGCTCTGAAATGTCACTGTTTGAACGGGTAGGAACCATCCTTTAATTGCCAGACAAAACATACCCATGGCTTCCTCTCTGCTGTGACTTGCATTGCAGTTTTCCATTCAGACTGCTATACTCTAAATTGGGTTGTAATCTTCCTTGCCAGAAATGGGAAATTCAGCTCTTTTCAAAGGTCTGGGTGACTCCAACTGGGCTACTCTAACTATTTGCACTACTGTTGCCACCACCTTCAACAGGGCTTGTCCTGAGTTCATTTAAAATTTTGTCTTGGAGGTGAGCATAAATCTGGGGATATTGGTTTTGGTTTAAATTAATTCTGGAAGGTAAGTTTTTTGGTCTGCAACTGGCATTTAAAACAAAAGCAACTTAGTTAGTTTAAATGTCTCTAGAACACCAGAGGGGTTGGAGTAGGAATTAATCTTCCCTGTTAACAAACCACCTCAGAATCTGGGATCAGGAAGCATGTCTTTCTCCCTCCAGGACCTTCCATTATTTAGTTTTTGATTATGTCTTTTTGGTCCCTCTTCATCGCCTTGATTTCAAAAGCCAAGCAATTATCATTTGTTAGGTGAATTTCAGAATGGGCAAATCTAGCTCTACACAGATTTTTGTTTGGTTGGTTGGTTGGTTGGTTGGTTTTTGTTATTTCTGTTCCTCATAGAAAATTTGCCCAAAGGGTGGAAGATCATTCCTCACAGAGGGAAAAAAGCATATGTTTGGCACTTGGAAACCTGAAAACTTCTGCTCTCTGGAAATGATGTTCCAGGCAAGTGTTTGGGAACTACAGAAAAGGCTTTCACTGACTAATATTGCGTTACAAGTTACAACCCAGTAGTTTCTTTCATGTCCCTGCTCCTGAGCATGATCCTTTTCTTTATTTTACATCCCTTAGAACATCCTGTGCATGGAAATCAGGATTAATCAGTTTCTAGCACATCCTCCATGAACCTTCATTCCTCACGGAGTTCTTGTGGCCCTTGAATGATTACTGTAACGCAGTGATCACCTTAAATCCTAAAAAGTGTTGCCTAAGTAACTACATAACGTTATTTCCATGCATACTGAAGCTGCCTTTGCTCTCCATGGCAGTTCTACCTACAGAAGACAATGATAACCAGATATGCAAAGTGAACCCGAGGAGTCGGTAGGGGTGACTGCTGTGCAGAGAAAGATATTGGGGCCACAGCTGCAAGGCCACCCAAGTAAATAAAGCTTCATCCCATTGGAAGTAGAAGGTCTTTGGAGGTGGGTACTTGGAGTCAGCTTTTGAGGACTGGGTGGATTTGCAGCATGGAAGATGTATGGATGCAAAGGATTCGAGCAGGGACGTATACGCAGCCTGGCAGGATGAGCTGGGGGTCTCCTGGGAAGTGTGGCATGTATTCAGACAGAATTTTTCAGCTCTTTAGCTGAACTAAAGAGCCTTCAAGGCACAAGGTATGCTCTTCAAGACTGCCAACCCTGGTTCCATGTGCAGTCAATAGCGCGGGTATCTCCAGTGCGACATAACTACATCTCTCTCTGCGGTCTACCTAGAAAAAGGTCACTGGATGCAGCTTTTAATTAGCTATTAAATAATAATCATCCATACATAGAAAACAAGTTTATGTGTTTATTTCTGCCTATTAGGAAGCATTTCCAGTAATTTGCTGGAAAACAGGCAGGGATCTGGTTCAGGCATCCTATTAAAATGCTGTCAGCTGTGAGATTTTGAACATTTTTTCTTCAGGGATCCATAAATATTCAGTGCTCTTGTCCTGAAGGACAGTTATTTTAGACTTAAGGATGTCTTGACATCCTTAAAAGCTGAAGTCTACCAGAAGTACTGGTAAACTTAGTTGCTTCCAGATCCATATGGAGAAAGGCAGGTCTTAAAAGTGCAAAGTCCTCGTTGCAGTAAACAGGTTCCCAGACTTAGCGGTGTAAACAACAAAGTAAAAGCAGGAACAAAGAAATGTACTTCATGGTCACATTTGGGGTGTGACTACAGAAACATCTGAGTCACTATGAAAAGGCAGGATCTTTCACACACTTCTCATTTTCTCTTTCCTGCTGCCAGTTCTGTCCTTCTCTTCTCTTGCTCTGCCTCTCCTTTGTATCGGCGCTGTTACTGATAAGACTGCTCTAGTCCTGCTTAGCTTGCTGAACCAATGCAAAATAGTCCATTATCTCTTTTTTTTGGAAGGAGGGATGGAGGGGAATGCTCATTTTCTGTCAAGTTAGGGAGTTATGCTGGCTCTCAGCATCATCCGATGAGTTGGTAAAAGATATGCAACATCAGCATACGACCAGAGATGGGAAAAGAGAAAAATCTGTGTGTGTGAAATGGGAGCTTCCCTTTCTGACAGTAGTGAGCCATTACATCAGTTTGCTTTGTTCTGTGCAGCTTTATCTTCTGGTGGTGTGGACTTTTTCCCTTGAAAGTGTGTTTACCATTATGGAGTTGCTTTGATTTACACTCTGTGGAGCCTTGAAGAAAAGATGAGATCTACCTTTGCGATCTACAGGATCTGTTAAGAAACTCTCAGAACCGTGACTGGAACAAATCTCCATGGAGAAGATAACAGAGCCCCCAGCAGAAGGACAGTAATTAGTCTCTGACCTTCGTTTCCTTTAGGATGAGGTCACTAACGAGCACTGATGACGGTATAGAGAATATCATCCTTCTGTGGAAAAATGACATGTCCTGCCTTAATGTTTCATACCAACCAAAAAAGATGGGGTTTTTTTGGTTGTTTGGTTAGGGTTTCTTTTCATTTTTTTGTCAATACCTCATCAGTTATTTTGGAGTTTGGAGTTTGGGCTCTGTCTGCAAGAAGGAGGTGGCATTTGGATCTGAAAGGAAGCTAGAACCCATTAAGTTCCTCTCAGGGGGCTGACCCAGACATTTCCCATGCCTCTAAGCACCATCTTTTTTAAAGCAAGCTGTAAAAGCTGATTTCTCTCACACTCTTTAACCTCATAGTTTTTTCTTTCCTTGTACGATACTGAGGAGTCACTCCTTGTCCTACAATGTTTCACGGAGTTATACATGCCCATCCTGGTAAACCAGGGAGACAAAGCCTTTACTCACCAAAGTTCACGTGAAAGAAGGATTGGCTGGTTTCTCTGCAGAATGGATCTGGTTGCAAGCTCTCTCTTGATTTACATGTGCTGTACCCAGACAATCCTTCCTGGAGAACGGGAAGTAAATTCAGATCAGCCTGATATGCCCTCCTTCCTCTCAGATTGGATATCAAGCCCAACAGGAGGAAAAGAACTGCCTTTAAAATTCAGCAGGTTGTTTCTCCTTTTAAATTGGTGATTTGGATTCTGGTTTGGAGCATAAGGAAGCATAAATTATAACATAAATGAGAATGTGGGAGACAGTGTAGGAAAATTCTCTATAAAAAAAAAGTAGAGAGGGAACAACATTTGGGGAATAAAAAGTAGGGCAGATTTTGAAATATTCTCAAAACCATTTAACACCATCTGTCAGGGGCTTGTGTTGCTAGGGATTTATCATCTCCTATCTACAAAATCCTCTGGCTAGTGAAAACAAATTTGGGAAAAGATGATTAAACTTCTCCTACCCTTCGACTCCCACCCCCGCACTCCCACCAGCCAACTCATCTTCCCAACTATGCTGAGAGGAGGAATCAGCTGAATCCACGTGCAACTCTATGGAATGACCAGAAATTTTTTAAAAACCTAATTAATAGTTGTAATATCAGCCGTTTTAGCTTGCCATAGTGCAGCCTTGATTTTGCAGTGCTTATACAACAAACCCTGAAACACAGATTCACAACCGAAGAGCCAGCCTGGCTCTAAATGATAATGTCGCTGAGGCAGAAGATTGATTCGCGGAAGGGAAACAAATGCAAAAATCCAAAAGCATCGGATTCAGAAACCTCCTGAGCAACTCCCAGGGGTTTGTTACTGCATGTCCTGGAAGCCTTTTCACCAAAATCTACCTTGCATGTTTTTAAATCCTATTAATCACACTTGGTGTAGAGGCTGCCTTTCTAAAAGGCTAATTAATAGTCTGTAGTGCTGTTCTAGTTGAGTAGTAATGATGTTATGAGCAAGTTACGGATATTATAGTTGGGTGTAAAGTACTGAAATAACCTTCTTGGTTGGAAATGGTTAAATATTTGTTTGAAAATTTGAATACCATTTTTATTTCAAATAAGCAATAGAGTCAGTTCCTAATTGCTGTAACACTGCCTTTGGGGGTGAACTAGAAGAACATTATTTTCTCCCACTCAGTAGCTTTCCTTGCTTTCCTATATGCCTCAGGAATCAACATGAGGTCTCCTTACAAAAGAGCAGAGAAGGAACAACATTTGGGGAATAAAATGTATTCCCCAGAATCCTGACCATAACAAGCTGCGGGAGATGTAACTCCCTCCAGATCTTTATCCCCAGAGAAGAATGTGAAAAGAGATAGCTACACTAAATATCCCATAGGGCACTTCTGCCTAATAATAATAATAATAATAATAATAATAATAACTTTGTATTTTTGCACATTCCAAATCAATAGAAAATAATTTTTAAAATTAACTGGAGGTTACCTTTGTGAAAAGCTTACTTGAATAATTTGTGTTTAGGAAGAAGCCTTGTAAAGATTTTTTACAGCCTCTACCATTTAAGTTGTTCTAATAAACTAGTTATTTCAACTCCTGTTAAGTATCTAGTAGCCTGCTATAAAAGTTTTAGAAATGTGCCTTTAGGCTGAACGTTGTTCTTGATGTCTTTCTTCCTGTCTGAAAGCAAGATGTAGACTCAATGCAAATAAAATAAAACAATCGGAGAAGATTTTTAAATAAAAGTGTATTTGCTGAGACAATGAAATTGTAATTGTCTAATAACAGAGGCTCTGCAATGACAACCGAACACCAGAAAATACAATGAAGAGCAATACTGCTATGAATTATTCCATATACTGGAGAAATGGACCACAGATCACCAAAGGGGATAGGTTGGTCTGATTTGTGTGAGGAAACAAAGTCTGTGTGAGTAATAATCCTCATTCAGGGCTCTCCGTGGAGCAGCAGGTACTGAGGTAAAGCTAAGGTTTGCTAAATTATCAAGAGTGGCAGTTGCTTGTTTCATTTCCTTTGGTTGAGGTTTGTTTTCATTCTGTCAATTTGATTCTCAGTCCTGCAGGACTTCAAAGAGAGGATCAGTGAGAGATCAGAGCTCTGTAAAAGAGCTCTACGTTTAGCTGTAATTGAGCTGCTGTCACCGTTCGGCACGTGCAGGGCTGGAGACACCTTCAGAGAAGATGAATAGCAGGGTCCTGTTGCTAGAGCTTGTATGTGCATATCTTTGTAGGTGTGCACACCTATACTGGCATGCTGGAAAATTTTAGGATATAAGGAAACTCATCCCATGCGTTTGAACCATCCTTGTCCATTACTTCACCATGCCCAGATGCTCTGCTGTATCTGTCCATATGATGCTGCTTTTACACTGTGGCATATGTGAGGGATCTATGCCTTAAACGGCCATGAAAGAAGGCTTATTGCACGAGCAGTTCCTGTTAGAGCATCTGATGCAGTAAGAGGTGCTCTAGTCTGTGCTCTGTGGTGACACCAGTCCTTCCAGGGCCTTTGTTTTTAGGGGAAATAAGACTAAACGGTTGGGATGAGGACAACTAGTAGGTAGAACAGGTCCTCATTTGAGGAAGCAGTGTGGATGGAAGTAGGCGATCACAGAAACTGAGAGCAACACATGGTGCGGGAGTGCTGATTTAGGAAGAGGTGGATGTGAGGGTGGGTTTCCATTTCTAGATGTATTAAAGACACTGGCTTTAAACTTTGTTGGGGTTCCCCCCAGCTAATTTGGGTAAGACCTGTCCTCAGGACATGTGCATGCACAAGTGTACCTGGGTGTTTTTGGAGATACTGAGACCTTAGAGTCCTATCTTGCAATATGACCAATGATGGTTTTCTGCCACTTGGAATATAAATGTGTCATTCTTGGCTCAGCTGAGATACCATTTTGACACCAATCCAAAGTATGAACTGTTGTGTGTTTGCTTGACACAAGCCAGACACTTAATGACTCATCTTCATTCATTCCATCTCCAAAGAAAAGCTGTGTATGTATCTGCCAGACCTTCTCGCTTGGATATTACTGACAAATGACAGCTTCAATGCAGAAGAAAGCAATTTGATCTTCAGTCATACACAGATCCACAGGTATGACACATCTGCCTATGATACTGTTCTGGAGTCAGCTCAAATCAAAAAGAAAAAGACTCCAGCACATTACTGACTCGGATGTGCAATTTTTTGAGTGTACACTGCATGGGATTATGAAAGACTATTGCCCTGGGCTGGAGGAAGATTCATCAGCTGTGGGCAGATGAAATGTAATTGAAGCTTATCTAAAATCCAAAAAGTGAAGGTGGGCATTTTCATTCATTTCAATGGCCTTACAATCAAATCTTTATTTGTTATTCATTCTTGGGTTAAATGTCGACCAAAGAAGCCAAACATTCCCTGGTGTTTTCAAATTAGAGAGTCAGTAGCAGGCAGTATACACCTGGATTGCTGCAATCACCCAAAATACACCTGTCCTTTTCTCTTCATCCTTAAAAATAGACTGAGTGACATAGAAAAGAAAGGAGCTTTCTCATGTGGGTTACACCGCAACTGTATGTTCTGCATGACAGGCCTGCAAAGTCAACAAAAGACACCTCTATGTACCTCCAAGCAGAATTTGTCCAAAAAGAGAAGGTGAATGGAACAGCTTGTCCATCCTACTGTTTACAATTTGGAACATTAATTCCCAGAATCTATGAATTCGTTGAACTATTACTAAGAGCTGAGCTCTGGGAAGCTGTGTAAACTTGCAGGAAAATCACTAAGGATGTAATTTTAATCCTATTGACACTGATGGCTCAACCCTATTATCTCTAGTGGCGTTAGAATTTAACCTTGAGTTCAAAAACCTGAAAGAGCACTGAACAGATGTATAATGAATGGGTACACAGATAAGTGCTAAAATGGATATGAGTTGTTCTTTCACTTCAAAACAAGCTTTATGAGGAACATTCATCTTAGTAACTCTGCTCCCAGAAAGGGAAAGTTTTGAATGCTGGCTTTTAATAATTCATGCAGTGATTTTTGCTGGATGCCATGTGGATGTGAATTTGCTTTTCTTCCTTATAAAGCTTACATTCAATTTGGAGAAAAGAGCTAATATTTACATGTGTGAGGATTAACCGATGATGGTATTTGTGAGGTGAGAAATCTTATTATTACCATAGAATGTGTTTATGAAATGGGTTTGAGTTGAGAATGTGAAGTTTCCCACAGCTAAGGGAACATTGCGTTAGTCAGATGAATACTATTCTCTGTGTCTGCAAAGTAAGTCTGATTCGTATTTGAGTCCATAACTGTGCTTGGAATATATTCTTTAAATGGGTCTTTCAAGTCACTCTGCTCACCTTATTGAGATCCTCACTGAAGATGGACACACTTTAGTACTCCTCTAACCCAGCTGTGTCAGTGACAAATCAGTTTCCACGGTTACTTAATGCCAACTCTCAGTATTAGGCCACTTGCAGATAGACCAACTGTGATATCTGTAATTCAGAGGCAATGACATTTGTCCACTGAAAACTGGATCAATACCCTAAATCCTTTTCACTAAACATTGGAGAATTTCAGTTACTACCAAGCTAGGCAGGATCTGCTGACTCTAATAGGACATCATTAAACACAGAGCCAAAAATGCTCCTCATAATTCTGTCTTTTACCCAACACGTGAATTCTGCCTTCAGACTTGGATAAATAAAATCATGAACAGAGACTGATTGCAGTGAAAAAACTTTTGAAGTTTCCTTCTCATATGAAGCTGACCTTTTGCTTTCCTCTCTCTGTTGAGGGATGTGCCATAGAAGAAATATCAACAACTGTTCATATGAAGATATGTAAAATGAAGAAAAGTAGACTTTCCCTTACGTGGTTCTTTCATGATTCAGATTTTTTTTGACAGCTTTGGTGACTGATGAATGGAAAAGTTTTGTGGAGAGGTCTCACATGAGTCAAAACGATCAATGAAAAATTATCAAAACATTTCATTTCGAGACTCTCAAAGTCCCATTTCTGCTAAGGTTTGGCTGTATTCTTCTGACTACAATAGAAAAATTACATCACTTGAATCAAAAATGGATTTCTTCTAGCCTCAGCAAAGTCAGGTCGTTTGATAAGGAATCCTGAAAACATTATGGGTATTCTGAGTTTTGACCTGTTTGAGTAACTATGCTGTGCAGTGGTTACAGAAATGACTCCCATTATCCTACTGCCTGGCTGCTTCATGCTCTCTAACACTGTTTTTTTCATGTGTTAGCTCCACAATTTACCTAAAAGTTGGCCATTCATTTTAAAATTGGGAACCTATCTTCCAAAGTCTGAAACTCTGCTCAACAAAGACAAGCCAGGTCTTCAATGACAAGACAGATACATCCTCACATGCAGTCCCTGTTGTTTTCTACAGGAGCTGCAGGATGAATACTAAATGAGTTTCCTGGGGCTTGCAACTCATCTGTAGTCAAGCAGGGATTTGAAAATGGATAGACCAATACCAAGCTATCATGATAATCCTTGGGTTTGCCTTTCTCCTACCCAACTGCATCATCCATGTTAGCAATAGGACATTCCTCACTGCACAGGACCAGCCTGCAAATTAACCCATTTGCCCTTAAAACCCTGATCTTTGCCTCTGCTGGTGCGAACTTACCTTGAAATTAGCACAGAAACCAAGCCTAGTTGGTGACTCATTTTGCAGTGGGGACCTTTTGAGTCATTCCTCCCCACACATGCATACACTTAATGTCTGCACACTGAGAAAAAACTCAGAAGTTTGGCTTCTTTCTGTGAACAGCTATGGTTTCAGTCTGAATTGAGGCTATTGATGCTAGGCGGGTTTTGCAGAGGATCTGAGAACTTCTGTGCCTACGTATTCCTTAACCACCAAATCCTCACCCCAGGACTGTGTGCACAGAAGTCAATGAGGACAAAGGAGACAGGTATGTCCCCAGTCTGCCCAGACAACAGTCCTCTGTTTCGGGACCTTGAAGAATCTCAAGTCATTGGGTCAGGGGGACACAATCACATGCGCATCTCATACTACATGGTAGATGGAGCTTGTATGGCAGAGATTTTTACTTCTTGCTAGTACATATACGCCCTCCTGGAAATAACTCTTCCCAGCAAGTCCACCCATGTGGGAATTCTTATTGCTTGAAGTGATTTTTTTGTATGATCTGACACAGCATCATGTCTCTTGTTGATAATCTGCTTGTGCTTCTTGTCTGTGTAGGTGGTGAGCTGATATAAGACAAAATGTGCACCTACACAGCCAGCATAAGAGACTGATGTTAGCTGAGAGCTGTAGGTAATCATGGGACAATCTGTACTTAATCAGAATGTATTTGTGTATTCAATTACTCATGTTCAGACGTTTTTGTAAGCTCAAGCCTTAGTATTGTACCCATGGCCTTTATATTCACTGCATGGGTAGTAAGAAAAAGACAATACTCTTTGTCCAAGTTTCAAGGTTTCTGCCAATATTTGTCATCTGGAATACATTCCCCATCTTCGCCTTTGCCTTTCTGTCTGAAGTAGCATCGTCTGAACGGCAAGACACGTTGCAGTCACACATGCTGAGTGTCTGTTACTTAGCTTATATTCAGACTCCATGGAAAAACACTCATAAGAATTGTCCTGATCAAAGGACAATAGCAGCAAAACTTTGCAGATGTGTCAATGAGATATCTGGGGCTTAACAAACAGTTAAAGTCATGCTGTTTGAAGGCAGAGTCTTTAATGGATCCATTCTGTGTGGATGCTGGCTGGGATGAATCTGTTTCCAAGAACATCACTTTAAAAGTTCAAATGATTTGTCTTCTAGTGAAGCACTGTAGGATTATGTCTACGCAGTTGTGTCAAATGTCATAAGAGAGTTTCTTAGGTTGCAGCTCTCTGCTTGGCATCATTAACTGCCCTGCAGTTCCTGACGATGCTGCTACAGCTTCATGGAGACCAGGAATTTACTCTAAGACAGTCTGAAAAATATTTTGATGTTCTTAGAGGTCAACATGTATATATCTGTAAAAATCAGGTTGATTTATTTTCCTCCTTTCTTCCTATCTATCTAGTGAGATTCTTCCTCCCTCAGAACAAGAACAAGTACAAAGCGAACACACACCACAGCCCATTGCTCTTTCCAGCACTAAGGATGCATAGCCATCGTGCATAAATACGAAGAGCAACACAAGGGACATGGCCAGGAAGAATCAGATTCTCCTGGTCCAGGACATCAGCACAACAGGTACCACTTAAACTTTGCATTGAACCCTCAGCAGCGAAAAGGATTGATGTGCTTTGTAGCCAACCTGTACTGTATAAAAGTTTCCCACAGTAAATCACAGCTGGAGTCATATTAAAATTAAATTATAACTAATAATTTTAATAACACTGAAAGATCTTTTTCCAATTGCAATTGTTTTGAATTTTATAGCTCAGATACCCAAAAAGTATTTTTTTCTGGGGAAATGTCAGGTTAAAAAAGAAGTAGAAAAACTTTTTTCAAAAAGACCTCATCAGATATCTGTATGTTTTGATTCCCTCCCTGCCAAATGAAATTCTGTGGAAGCTGGCAGATTCCTTTGGTTCATGTATGTACTGTTTCTAACAAGACAAAGAAGTACCTTTAAAATCTTTCACCCAGTGATGTGAAGTGTCCAACCAGTTAGCAGCTTGGCCCGTAGGGAAGCGGCATTGACCATTGAAGTGCTTTCATTTGGCATGGTTTTTACAGTTGGCAATCAGACTTTCTGAGAGACAAACACACAGATCCCATGTCTGTCCTCTAACCCTTCCTATTTTTCTCTTTTATGTTAAAGACTCCTTTCCAACTTCCAAGTCCTTCCTGACTACTGCTTGTGAATCCTGTACTCAGAAATTAAGTGGGAATCACTACGAACCCCTTAAAAGGTTCATTGCTTGAATTTGGGTGTTATTTTGGGGGCTGTAGATGTTGAGTGTGGAAAGGGCTGATCCCTGTGCAGTCACGATTATTTCCACCTTTTATGTGGGTAGAAGAGAAGGTAGAAAATAACATCTCCAGTCACCCAGTCTCCACCCATGCTAGGTACGCTGCATCTTTTTAAAAGCCATCTCATAGCAACTGATGGTCTTCTTGCTAGCCTCGAGCAGCATTTCAGGAGCAATTAAAATGGTTGGGGATGTTTCTGGGGGAGAAGATATTCCTCTGGCCTCTATTTAAATGAAGCTGCTCTTCATTCACTAATGTTTCTAATTATCAGCACTATAATTGAAATACTGGAGTAATCTATTTGAGGAAGGGGAGCGGGGGGCAGAGTGATTTTATTAAAACATGGGTTGGTAAGCTTGGTGCCAATGTCAGCTGAGCAAATGAAATTCAGCTCAGAGGTATGCAGGCAAAGATGAAAAGGAGACAAAGGAATGGTGCAGGCATAGCCATGAAGTGAATGGAGATTTGACATAATGCTCTTTATTACCCAGCAGACATTTTGGGGTGATCTGAGCCCATGAAACCTCAGTGACATTGGCTCCTTCACAGGGGCATATGTAACCCAGTTGGTCTTGATGGAAGATACCATTTCACAAGAAAAAGAGACAACAGAAGAGGCTCTGGATGCTGTCAGGTATCATGACCTTATTGCCACTGAGGTTTTTGGAGGAGCAGGTAAAGGGAAGCCCCTTATTTTTTCTCTCCCCAGTTCTGTTCCCCAGGTCCTAGATGATCTGGTCTCTCTAGGATCTATGACCAGTTCCTAAGGCCCTTCTCACGAGAGAAACAACAGCACAAGCCATGATGGAGGTTTGGGTATAGTCCCTACCTCCCCCTCCCAGGTTTAGGGACCCCATACAGTCTTCTTCCATGTCCCTGTTCATCCCAAGGCCCAGAGATCCTCCCACACAAGCACATGGAGATGTGGCTCTGCAGTGTGCCGGGGAGCAGGAGGGAGCTGCCGGTGGGCTGTTGTGAAGGAAAGAACAGCCTATTGCTGGCCATGCCTTTCTCACAGATAGCATCACCCCTGTTCTGGAGAGGCACAAAGCAGAGTCAATGGAGGTGTTGTGGGCCTCGGGGCAGGCAGCAGACATGACAACTGCTTTGTTGTCACCCTGGTGTTATTTTTTTTTTCCAAGCCTTTTGCCCTATATGCCCTTTTTCGGAGTCTCTCTATGACTCCTGGTGGAATTGAGATTCTCCGTGGGAGGTGCTGGCTCTTGTCACTGCTGAGCCCTTGTCTGGGTTACGTGAATGTCCTCCCACAGCAACAGCAATCAAGGATCTGCTGCAGAAGGATGAGATTAAGCTCACAGATTCAGACATCAAACTTGAGAAGATGTCATGGGTGAGGCAGAGTAAATGACAGCCTGCAGTGAATCTGGATGCTGGGGATTACTGAAGAACTGACAAGATTAGAGATTTTACTGTACCTGATTATCTCACACACCCACTCACTCACTCCCACTGGCACTACCTTCACAAGGTCTTGACTTCCCTTCCCAGCAGGGAAGTCACTCCTGGTCCAGGCAAAAAGTCTTGTTAGTTCCTATGTCTTTCTAATAACTGTAGGACTCAGGACATGTCACTCCATGAACAAGGTACATGGCATTGCAAATTATATCAAGCACATCTGTATGGACGACTTGAAACTTTAGTGTCTGCCAGGATCAGAGCCCAAGTGTGTCTCACTGCACACGTACACTGTTCCCCTCTGCACCTCTTACCTGGGTCTTAGCCTTGAGAGAAGTTCAGTCATCTCCATTCATCGAGGCTGAAACATGTGGCTGGAAAGATTCAGTTCTGAGAAAGACTTCTGGTGAGTGTTCCCTATGCCTATTGCAGTAGGTGCTGTAAAACTAGACTGACATATGTATTTCCTTTCTCAAAAAGTTTAAAATCTTAATGGAAACACAGTAGGACAAGGGGCTACAGGCAGAAAAAATAGTGCTATGGTGCTATGGATGACAGACCTATTGAAATGTCTTACAGGAATGCATTTTGACAGCTGATCTTGCTCATCTTTCCCCTGAGATGTGTCAGGTTGGTTAGATGAGAGGTTCTCAGGTGAATAGTGTGTGTGGCATGAGTGAGACAGGGGTCACTTCACAGCAGCATGCCCTGAGGCCGTGTCCTGACTGTGCACACTGACAGGTTCTTCCCTAAACAACCAGAAACGTTTTCCACATCATCAGTGATACCTAGATAACCATTAACTGTGTCCAGATCCTAACCTTGACAGCATTCAATCTGTCTATGTGTCCCTCCCCACAGTCTACCTCCAAACCAGGCGTTAGTATGGAATATGAGTATTTTTGTTCCCCATCACATCTTCAACAGCACTGCTTTTCCCCTTTCCCTGTGGCAAATCAGCTATGCAGTTGTAAGCTTTATCAGGGTAGTGTGTCCTTTTTCGTACATGATCGAACTCATACTTGTGACCAGCTCTAGAGTTTAATATTCTCTTAATAGTAAATGGCCATGAAAATAGCCAGGTCCCTCCTTTAGATAAGAACCAGCTGTGAAGTCTGGATGTTGCTCCAAATTTCCCCATAGTTTGGGACTGTGCCAAACTGGGGATGTGGTATGAGCTAATCACTCACAGAAATTAGAGACTGTTCTGAAAGGCAAGTGGTTGTTGTGCTGAATGCACAATATTAAGATCCTATCTTGCTTTACAAGCAGACTAAACCCAGAATGAATCAATTATGAGATTAGAATTAATCCAATAATCCTCTGTTCTTCTGTGCCTGGAATCAGATGATGCATCTGTAAAGATAGTGTTAGTTACGGCAAATGAGATCACTGTTTGTCCCATTTTATTGAAAGCCTTTCCCAAGCGTTAACAGCTCGGGTGAGAGGTTGAAATGAAATTAGATTGAAATCTCTCCTCTTTGACTGCTTGCCATTGTGCACATATCCTTGGCCTCAGCCACCCAGAGGGGATGGCCAATATGCCCCATGACTGTAACGATGGGATGCGGAGAGTTCTTCTGAGGGATTTCCACCCCTGGACATGGCTGTCAGTGTAGCTTGTTGCCCAAAGGAAGCCAGAAAGCATTCCTGACCTCCTTAAATTCCTTTTGCAAACTCCTCTTCCAATGCTGCAGCCTGGGCTCAGGGCAAAAAGCTGAAACGTGCCTCCCTGCCCAACAGTCCTGCCTCTCACCAGCTAGGTCTTGCAGTACTTGTCCTCTCTCCCCGATTCTATGTGCTTTTTACAGTCCCATTTGTCTTGGCCTAAATCTGGATAGCTGCTCTCCTGGTTTGTCTGTTCCATATGAGACTAGACATGGGCAAGCACAATTTTGTCATTTGCCTGGTTTTACTCTTTAACATTTGTGCTTCAAATACGGTGCTTCAAAACCAGACTTTTACTTAGTGTTCATTTTTTTTACACTTCTTTCTCCTTTTCTTTAAAAAAAAGGAAAACCAAATAAAACCCCAGCCCAAAGTAATCCTGCTACATGCAGCTATGACCACTTCTTATTTGTGCCATCAGGGCTTGAAACTGAGATTTTTTAGTGCTCATGTAACTCTGCCACTGGGTCCAAGACATGGGAACTGTTGAGCGGCATCATTATCTCTGTACATACTCTCAAGGGATGCGCATGGATGCTGCTTACCTCAGAGCTCTTTGGAAAGCTCAGTCATGCCACAGAGCTAGAGAAAGGTGGGAATCAGACATCCAGAGGAGGTCTTGGCTGTGGAAAAGGAATAGGACCTAATGGTTAAAGCAGAAAGCTGAGCAGAATACTGGGCTTCACTTTTTTTCCCCAGGGGTTTGCAGTGTTGTTGTTCATAGTAAAGTTGCCCATTTGACTGACATTGGAACCAAACAAGTATATTTAGCATTTTGCAAGACAAAGATAAGTTTGAGGTTATTATTGAAAAGGCCTAGCACAGCTTTCTTCTCTGTAGTTACCCCATCTGCAAAATGAAGTGGTAACAGCATTGTCACGTCCTGATCAATAAGAAGTGTCACGAAATGCATAACACTGAGTATCATCCAGGGGAAGAGGTGGGACTGGGAAAAGAGAAGCAGAAGATAACTGTTTTCACTGTAGTCCTGCCTACGTGTCCTTCAGGAAGCTAGGCTTGGTCCAGGGCTTATGCATTGAAGATGATATTTCAAGTTTGATGCCTGTTGCTGAGACAAGTGCTCCAGGGCTCACTATCACCTTTCAATTCCTCTTTCCAACCAAAACCACTTGGAAAAAATAGCAATGAATTTTCTTTTCATTCTGCTGAAGAAAACCTGGAGAATTTTGTTCAGACTTTTCAAAACAACCCTGTCGGAAGCAGAGGAGACACCTGGATATTCCCAGTTCTGACAGTTAAAATTGTCAAATTTAGGTGCAACTGAAAACAGAAGTTCAAGAAAAGCATTTTTTCATCTCTTTGACATTAGGCCCCTGCTGATGGAGTGCTGTTTGAAAATTTTAAGAGATGCTATGACATTAAACTGGAAACATGAGCAGAGCTGTGGAAGGATCATGACAGAATTTGACTTTGATATTTAGTTTTACTTTCCTGAATCACTTACTCAGCAGAAGTCATCTGGCAGTTTTAGGAGGCTGAACTTCTGATTCTGTATGCTTCTAGCTAGTCAGGAAATATTGCCAAAGAAGACCCTTCATCCCAGATACAGGCACTCAAGAAATGAAAAACGTTGAGTAAAACAGATGAACTGGACACTTTTCATGACCCCAGAAAAACCCAACCATTTCCTGGAGAATGGCTTGAGTGTGAGCTGGAAGGTGAGGAGAGTTGTATTGCGTCCCAGAGGTGATAAAAAACAGACTTGGTAGAATTAAACCACAGTGACGTTCCTAATGACTGAGGCAGGAGTCCAAAGCAAAACTCCTCCATCCTGGCACTAAGATTACCAGGTCCCTCTTTGAACTGTGACTCTCTTGACAGATGGCTCTACTGGTGAACCAGAGAAGAAATGTTTAGAGCAACCTGATTAGTGTAAAAACTCCTTAACATTTAAAAATACAAAGAGATATTTTTTTAACAAAAGCTTTGATGGAAGCTGTGGCTCCTCTTCTCAATACTTCAGTCCTGCCTTTTGACTTCCTAGTCATTCCTTAAACAACCATGTCCTCCAGTTAGGAGCAACAAAACTTCATCCATTCCTAGACATTGTTTTAGAGATGGACTGGTCCAAGAAGCCTCTTCAGAGGTGCCACATCACATTCAGTGTCACCTCAGCTGCACACTTTATCTTGTATCCATGTCAGCATTGGAGATGGACAAGTACATCTTTGGCAGAAGAACAGATCTCTGCAATGGAACCAAAATGCAGCCTCCTTGCCTTTTTACTGCTCTTGTCCTTCTAAGGGAAATGTTAGCTCTACATGATGAGAGAAAAAGCAGGTAAGTGAGAAAGAAGGAGCAAGTAAGAAAACTATTGTGCAGTCTCATACTTTGGTTGCTAAGCTCTTTCAGACCTTTCAGAATCTCTGCAGCAGATTTCCTTAAATCTGCTGCATCCTGAGGGAATTTTTTTAATCTGTATTTAGACTCCAGTCTCCTAAACTCTTGGATTCCTGCCCCAGCCCACCTTTTCTTTTTTGAATGGGTGCTGAATAATTCTAGGTAAACAACTTAACTTCCAGAAGCCCACAGCTGCTCAAGACAAGCTTGCAGAAGTGTTTAGGGGATCAGAGTTCTGCAAGAACCAATTGCTTGTCAAACTTTCTCTTTTGAGTGTTTCATGGGAGGTGAGCCCAAGCATGGCAGGTACTAAGACAGAGCAAGTTCATGCAGATCTCATCCTGTGTCTGAAACCAGAGTTGTGTTCTGCAACGCAGCAGGAGGTTTTGTGGTAAGCATGAATGTGTCCAACTGCACACACAGGATGGAAGAGGGAGGGGACGTATCCTACTTATGGCTATAGAATGTTGGTTATCAAAACTTCCTATTGCTGATACTTTCTAAGGGAAAAGAAAAATAGGATTAACCTGGGAATACTTTTTTGCTGCTTGACTGTGACTAAAATGACAACTTGGCATCTCTAAACCTGGAAGAAATGACAGGAACTACTTCAAAAGGAGCCTAGCTCATGGTGACTGATCTCTTCTTAGTATGCCTGAGAGCATGAAATGCGACTTGGACTGGATGCGTCAGGCTGTCCTGGTACACTGCACCCTCATACGCACCAGTTTGTCCACCTCAAAGATGTGGCTTTCCCTGGGGTGGAACATGCAGCTGTTAAATGGCATGTTATGCTACTGAATACCAAAAGCCAAATAGGAACAGGGAGGTTAGGATGAATTCTTCCATATATTGAGTCCAGTAAGCAGATTTACACCAACAGAGGACTTGGTGTACCGGAATCAACAGAAACGGAAGATCAGATTTCCAGCTAGTATGCATTTTAAGCTGTACTTTTGATCTAAAGCCCTTCTCTAACACTGTAGCTGGAAAAACAAATTGCAATCCCCAACAGCAAGATATAAGCAACAGCCCCATGAATATGTAAAGACCTTTCTGATGGTATTTTAAAATAGCGTTCAGTAACCATTATGCCACAGTTAACTGACTTTACCAGGCTTAAAAACAGGAGTCTTTAATTACAGTCGTTTATATTTCCAAAGATAGAATATAACATATTTATAAACAATCTGTGCACTTGGTGAGTAAATGACACATGGCATGAATCATTCGCTAACAGTTCTTATATAATTTTCAAAGTGGGTATGAATGTTTCATGAAAGAGCTTCCACTGATGAACTTGGTAGGAAACTGAGTTTTCTTTCTTTCCCATACACACTTTGTAAGCAGCCTCTTCCATCCCTTTTTCTTCTGTGAAAGTCTTGAAAGACTCAGAATTCCTGGCAGAAAGAAACACCTTTGAATTTGCTGGGCTATCTCCAGTGCTGGACCATTGCAACTAAGATTTGGAGCATCTGTACTAGGAATGCGGAGACACATTTTTTGTCCCGAGGACTTACCTCTAAAATAGCAAACCTCTCGTCTCATGGATGTGACACCAGTTCCTCACATGCTACAAGGAGATTCTGCCTTACACGTATGAGATGTTCAACATGGCATCTCAGAGATGAGAAAGGCAAAGGATGGGAAATTGGATTTGCAGCCACTCAAAGGGTTTAAAGATTTGTCCTGGACAGGGAAGCAGTGATGTCATGTCCTTGGTGCAAAGTTTAAAGATTTGTCCTGGACAGGGAAGCACTGATGTCGTGTCCTTGGTGCAATATCACTGAGGTTTAGCAGTCCCTTAAGTGGTGAGAAAGGATTGGACCAGACTCCATCAGTGCTAGATATGGACAAGTCTCCATGGAAATCCTAGCTCAGTGCTAACCATGGTGCTCTACGGTCACGCAGACTGGTTGGCCATGAGTATGGTGATATCCCAAAATGTGACTTCGTTCAGATGAGAATGGAGATGTTTGCACACAAGCAGAAACCCTTGTTTCTGTTGGGCATTATCATCCTTGTCTTTATAAATCCTGGCCCAGCTGACTGTGTGGGCTTTGTGAGGTTTCCTGAGGTTAACCCCAGACTCTGCCCTAACATGTGGCGCAGCACTGTGCACATCTGGGCACCTCTCTGTTTGTCCTCCTCTTCCACCATGTGTTGTGCTGTTTTTAGTTAAAGGTGTTTGCATAGCACTACAGACAATGGGGAGCACATCGTGGTCAAAAAGACATCACATACACTTCTGGATGATGAACCCTAGCGAGCAAGTCCTCTGAGGAGCAGCTGAGGGAACTGAGGTTGTTTAGTCTGCAGAAGAGGAGGCTGAGGGCAGACCTTATCACTTTCTACAACAACCTGAAAGGAGGTTGTAGTGAGGTGGGTGTCGGTCTCTTCTCCCAAGTAACAAGCGAAAGGACAAGAGGAAATGGCCTCAAGTTGCGCCAGGGGAGGTTTAGATTGGATATTAGGAAGAATTTCTTCACCAAAAGCATTATCAAGCATTGGAACAGGTTGCTCAGGGAAGTGGTGGATTCACTGTCCCTGGAGATATTTTGAAGACATGTAGGTGTGGTGCTTAGGGACATGGTTTAGTGGTGGACGTGAGAGTGCTAGGTTTATGGTTGGACTCGATGATCTTCAGGGTCTTTTCCAACCCAAATGATTCTATGAATAATCATTAAAATAGCCTAGATGCTTTGCTAAGCTCAAGACATCCCTAAACTCTTAGTTGCCAGAAGCTTGGTCACTATATCAGGAAAGAACAGTTTCCTCTGGGCATTTCCAATTGCATTTCTTGTGTCTCACATTCTTTTCCAAGGTCCCTGCTTCTGACCAGTGTCAGAGCAGAGGTGAATGTTTGGATTGATCCATACAGATATTTTTTCTTTCCAGCCCATGACCTCCTTAAACCCAAAGCAGCAAGTCATCATAGTTCTCTTCTTCTGCAGACGAGGAGAAAACCAAGCCAACTACCACCGAGTGCAAGAAAGGAGTTGGGTAGTATGAAACTCCTGAGGTTTGGCAGGACACATTTAGGTGTCCTAGTGATAAAGCAGGGTGTATGTGAGTGTGTGCATGCATATGTGTGTGCCAGAAAGAAAGCAGGATCCCTTTTAGCCACCCCATGTGATGATGCTGTAGTTGTTCTGAGCAACTGCCCGCTGTGATGGCAGGACGACATCTCACTGGGGGAAGAGGCAGGCAATAAAAGGCTTTTTGTGTTGTTGCAACACTTTGCTATCCTCACTCAGCTTTTATGAGGCTCATCCAAACCTCAGATGGCCACAGTGACTGTTTCACAACAGAGGGGTGAAGTTCTGGTGTTCAGGGGACATCTCACATTTGGGTCTGATTTTCCTATTTGTTGGCAAGACTGACACGATGAGCTTTGGTAATTGGCAGTAATGCCAGCATTGCATTTTATCTTCCCTTGCTACATTTGTGCAATTTGTAATTCCATTTATTGGAAAGGTCTTCAGTGAAGGGATGGAGAGCAAGGTTTTATTCATATGCGTTTCTCAAATCCATCTCTTTTTTAATATCAGTTATTGACGCATCTGTCCAAAGCCAGTGTCTTGGCATAAGTGGGGATTTATGTCCCTTTTCTGAGTTTCGTTAGGTGCAGCAGTATATAAAGTGTAAATAGGAATGGATCAGTGAGGGAATGCAATGCTTTCCAACCTGTGTTTTGGCAATCTGCCTGCAAAAGTAAGACGTTTTCTTTTGCTATTGGTGCGTAAAATGAAATAAGTTTGCTGGTTTTCAACTAACTCTTGTCAATTTTGAATGAAACACGTAGAAATACACGGAGGCTCCCACTACCCTTAATCTTCATGCCAGATTAAGGCAGAAGCAGGACTAGTAACAAAATTTGAAATTAAAAATTGAAGTAAATCTCCAAATGAGAAAGACTGAAGTCCATTTCTGAGGTGGTTCCTCATTATTTCTAACTGTTACTAGAGACTTAAGTGATCATGTTGTAGATCCTTCCTCTTACTGTCCACTCAGTGTCGACAATATCTTTCCTTTCCTACCAGCCATTTCCAATCACATTTGGTAAAGGGGTATTTCAATTCCTGCATTTATTTTTTTTCTGTAAAAGTACAACAGAGTAAAAAATACCCAAGTAAGAGCTGTAGCTGTGGACTACCACAGTGCTGGTGATTTTGCTTGTCTGAAATCACCTCCCAGCAATGAACTGTGGGACAAAATAGATGGGGAATAATGGAGGCAATCGGAGAGCAGAGGGAGTGGTGGGGTACAGCGGGGACTAGGGGACATGGCAGAGAACTAGAGGCATTTATGTCATGGAGAACAGAGGTGGGGAGCTGAACTTAATGTGGTGATGTATTGGGTTTGTGTGGCAAGGTTTTGGTCGTGGGGGGGTTACAGGGGTGGCTTCTGTGAGAAGATGCCAGAAGCTTCCCCCATGTCCGATGGAGCCAGTGCCAGACGGCTCCAAGATGGACCCGCGGGGGACCCAGGCTGGAGCCGTCTGTGCCCGAAGGGCTGCACCCGGGGAAGGGACCCACGCTGGAGCCCTGTGTGAAGAACTGCAGCCCGTGGGAAGGACTCAGGTGAGAGCAGCCAGTGGAGGACTGTCTGCCGTGGGAGGGACCCCAGGCTGGAGCAGGGGCAGAGGGTGAGGAGTCCTCCCCCTGAGGAGGAAGGAGCGGCAGAGACAGCGGGTGATGAACTGACCCCAACTCCATTGCCCGTCCCCCTGAACCACTGTGGGGAGGAGGGAGAGAATTTGGGAGTAAAGTTAAGCCTGGGAAAAAGGAGTGGGGGGAAGGTGTTTTTAAGATTTGGGTTTATTTCTCAATATCCTACTCTGATTTGTTTGGTAATACATTAAACTAATTTCCCCAAGTCAAATCTGTTTTGCCCATAACTGCTGAGTGATCTCTCCCTGTCCTTATCTCAACCCATGAGCCTTTCATTATATTTTCTGTCCCTGCAGCTGAGGAAGGGAGCGATAGAGTGGCTTTGGGGGGCACCTGGCCTTTAGCCAGGGTCAACCCACCACAGGTGAAGAGGAGTAAGGAGATAGGAGACAGGAAATTAGGCTCCATCATTTCCACTCCTTATGAAAGAGTCTGATTCTCCTTCACCTGAGAAATCACATTTTCTTATAAAAAATACTATCTTGGGTTAAACAAAACACGCAGCAAAATGAGTTCATGCTTTTAGTGACATTCCCAGGGAAAAGCTGATGAAACACCCCAGGGAAACATCATGAAAAAGACTACTCTGATTCACTGATTTTTTATTGAAAAGTTAAGTCCTTTTTGAAAGAAAGGAGCTATTTTATTTGCAGCTGGGGGAAAATAAAAAGCACCTGTGTGGGTATGGGGTGGAGAGCTCACAGGCAGGGGCACACAGCAGCATTCTGCCCAGTGGGATTGCAGCTCCTGTGCTGTGCAAGTTGCATGGGGCCATTTTCTGGCAGCTCAGCACCTCCCAAAAACTTCTGTAGAGAAGTAACAGGCAGCTGCAACAGCTTTGTCACAGTTCTGAGGCAAGGACCGTTTTTGTTCTTTCTGTGCTTGTACAGCACCTAGCACATAGGGAGCCTAGCTGTAATGAGGGCTTTAATGTGAGATGATGGTCTAATAATAATACATAATCATACTTCTAGAAACTTTCTCCTTTTGTCTATTAGACTTCAAATTCCCTGGGCTCTGATGGATGTTCACCTCACTGAACTTTCCAGCCAGGTAGGATAATGTTTCTTTGTGAGGATAGCAGTGAATATTTATGTGAACAATCCTTTGTTGCGTGAGTGGCTTTATTGATAAATGACAGCTTGGACAGCAGGGGTTATTTGAGTCATCCTGTTCTGCTTTTGCCATTTCCCTACAAGCCCCAAAGGCCAAACGAAAACGTGAATGAATAAGCAAGAGGATGCCCATTTGCAATATGTCCACAATTGTCTTCTTCAGAGCCTTCCCTGTCTATAGACAAGTGTCCCAAAATTACACCAGGAAAATACCACAGACAACTATTCTTTCTTCCCTTTCATTAAAACATGCTGTTCACAGCAGCAATAAAGCGTAACGGTTTTAAATGGACCTAGATTTGTATTTTATATAGGCTGCTCGGTTGTTGTTGTTGTAATAATAAATGACATAGAGACAATTTCAGATTGTTCTGACAAAAATCAGGACTCCTAAGGGGAGTCTGCCTCGTGCACATGAAGTTGTAGCTCTGAGCAACCAGCTAGGAAGATGCAATTAATTTCCCCCTCGTGAGTAAAACCATTATATAAAATACCACAGTTGCCTTGAGGGCCAAATTGAAGGCACTGAATTATGTATTATCAAAACTGACTTTACAATGATGTCTTCATGGGCACTTCTGTGGCTTGTGAATGGAAAGCGAACAGCAGTCAGCTGCAAGGATCTTATTTGCCTCTCGCTCGCTGTAAACAATATA
>NW_009624847.1:78974-90070 GCF_000690535.1 Cariama cristata | reverse complement strand
TTTCCCTTGAGGTAGTGGCACAGAAAGGAGAGGAAATCCTGGGAGCTCTGTTTAATTATATTGTGTATATTAATAGGTCAGCCCAAGTCCATTGGTCTTCGCTGAAGACCCAGAGACTTAGATTTTTTTTCCAGCCTGTTTCTCTCCTGTTTGAACATGACTCCTGCAAAACCTAAGCTGAGTTGCTATTTCCAACCTACTGGAGCCATTTTATGTCTGGAATGAAGGTTGGAAGCCTCAGCGTCCACTTTAGGTACCTTCTGCTCTGGGACATAACAGAGCATGGACAGAAAGCTTTGCAGCAAAAACTGTGTGGAATGTCATGAAAGGACTCAGCATCTCCCTTCCATAGCGACTGCATTGGCAAATAATGTTGAGGTTTTCCTTGTACCCCATGGGAAAAAGGAGGGAGGAACAGGGGGATTGAGATCATGTCAATGCACTTGTCAGCCAGCAAAGAGCGTATCTGATGAGCCAGATAAGCAGGTATGAAGTCCAGCAGGTCAAACCAAATCAAAAGGGAGCTATTAAGGAGTATTTTCAGCTGGGCATTCACAAGATACATTTCTACACAGAAAAATTCTTTACATTTCACAATTTCAAGCCAGTGAACCAACACCCTGTATGTGCTATTTATCCTTAGCAGGCAGACACGAGGTAGGAAACAAAAAATTGCAATGCCTGGAGCAAAATTGGATGGTTGCTCAGTGATAAGGAGGAAGAGGGTTTCATTTTTCGTGAGTGTTTTCCTCTCTTGCTGGCTTCTGATCTCAGTCATCACACTGATGTTATGAGGCAGTAATAACGTTATTCATAGTAAAAGCAGCAACTTCTTAATTAAACTTCAGGTACTCTGAACTATTCAAACACACATAAAAAAGGGAAAAAATATGTCTTTCTTTTGGTAAATGATTATCACACAGTCACTTGTGGCCCAGGATTCATCAGCAGTCCAGTGAGACAGGACACATTTTGCTCATCTTACAAAAGATAAAAAATAAATCAAGATTGCTTCTTTCCCTTCAGTCTCACATTGTGGCAAACTAAAAGCCTCCAGCCGGCAAGAGAGGGAGCAAATGTCTACTCCAGGAGAGGGAGCGTCCCACAGGACAGGCTGCTTCAGTGGGAGAATTGAAGCTTTCCTGGCCTGACTCTGAACAAGCATGAGACCTTTCCAAGCTGGAAGTCACCCTGAGAATCTCTCCCTAGAAAACCTATGATTATTTGAAACATGTAAAAAGACACCTGCTAAAAGCAGTAATTATTCATTAACAGAGGAAAACAATTAAAAACCTTTCAGACAAATAATTCCTGACTAGGGAGATGGGGGATACTGAGGACCTAACAAAGAGGTCATTGAGGCTGGTTCACACCCACCTCGCCCCCCTTGCCTATGGAGCAGTGCAAATACAGAAAAAAATCTGAATATTCAACTCTCCCTGAGGGATTCCCACTTTATTTTCTTATTCAGATTACCTGAGCCATTTGCCAGCTTTCCTCTGTGCTGAGAAGGCAAACCCAGAGCTTAGCCTTCTTCTGGTCCTGAGATGTTCCTGGGAGCTCATGAAATCCCAGGTGGCAAAGCAACCTCACAGAGAGCAGGATGAGTGTGTATGTTGTGCACACGTGTGCTGGGGAGAGGTGTGACCCAGTGGGTTCCCTGACCCCGTTGAGCACCTCCACATTGCAAGCAAGAGCGTGCTTATTGGGTTAGAAAGAAATGTTCCTGCTCCTACTTCATTAACCAGGCTGGCAAATTATAGACTTTAACCAAAAACTTTTAAATTCATCAGAACAGTTGAGCAATGCAGAGCAATAAGCACTTTAAATGGCTTTATATGCCTTTTGGATAAAATGTCAGCTGGCATTTTCTATCTAGGACCAAAAGAATTTATTAAAGCCACAGAGATGGGCTATCCTGACTGCAGTCGAGCTAAATCAGATGTCACTGGTCTCCAAAACACTTTTTCTTAGCCCAGTCCTGTGCTTAGTGCCCATTGTGATCTGCACACACAACCGCTGGGTCACTCTGTCTTTATCCTTTTTCTACCAAAATAGCAGAAGTTTGTTTTTACTCTTTAAATAAGAAGTTTTGTTCCTAACCTTGGGCAAAGGGTAACAGTCACAGAAATGTTGGTTGGAAAGAAGCTCTGGAGGTCTCTAGTCCAGTCTCCTTCCTGAAGCAGGACTATCACCAAGACTGGCAGGTGACCCATACCTTTGTCTATGCCACCAAAAATCCTCCTTGGGTGGGGACTCCATCACCTCTCTGGATGTCCTGCTTGGCAGCACCAGGTTAAGGAGTGTTTACTCACAAAGTTATGTTGGCAGATTCAAGCTTAGCAATAACTTAGGGCAATGTGAAAAGGAGGTTACTCCTACCCTTAAATCTTATGTATACACTTACTAGTTCTGTGGAAACCAGGGTAAGCTCTTAGGAGAGCAACAGCCTCTGTCTTATGTCTACACAGTGCCTTACCCTGGAGCATTTAAGGTTCCTTTCGGCACCTATATTAAAGGGATTGTCTGTTGCGACAGTCTGTTCGCAGCCCTGGATCCATTCACAGGCAGTTCATCCTCTCTTCTTTTGGGAAGAAGAGAAGGAAAAAAGCAAACGTCACTTGTTTTTGACACGGTAAAAGGCAAACATGTAATACATGTTCAGGTGAAGTGGCTGCCTATTTACCAAACCAAAGAACTGAAAGAGTAATTAGCCGTTTATGTTCTACGAGTGTCCTTTAGCCAAATTGGAGGATTTCACAAAACTCTTCGAGTTAGTGGTTTTCTTTCATATCCAGTAACCAACACGTCCTTTAGAACAGTGTGGAATCAGAGCACAATGCAAATTAACCCCTAGTTCTCCTTACCGTAGGGTGGGTCTTGTTCCTAACACAAGAATGTGGTGGTTTGAAACACAGGAATCTCCTCTTCATATTTCTGAAAATGCAGAGTGATTTAAAACCTGCATAGACCTTTGAAGCATTTCTGTGATCCACACATTAGACAGGAAAGTTTCATACCATACAAGAAGTTTCACTAAAATCACAACCTTTTGTTTCAGCACATTCATCTCCAGCAGATTGTGACTTGATTCTGCAGGATGCTGGGCATGATTGAGAAGATGGCTGGTAGCCCGTCTGGTTGGTCTACTGTGTACATTATCATTGGTCAGCAGTTGAGTCAGAATTGATGGAAAGATACCAGATCCCAAGATTTACAACTGCTTTCTTGACAAATTCCAAAGGCTTATAGAAACCTTGCAGTCCTTAAACCCAGTCTTGCTACTATGTAAAGATAGCAGCAGCTGCATGAAACCGGGCCCTTTGAGCAAAAGATCTGGGAAACAAAATACCCATGTTTTTGCACTCTAGATGTAAGCTTCATCTCACCTAATGCTGACTGTCTAAAAGCTAGATATCGCTACCCACACGACTCATGACTCCCTTTGTAGTCAGCTATAGGGTGTGAGTCATCTCATCCTAATGTAGATGCTTAGATTGGATGAATCACATTTATAGAAATATTTTCCTCTCTCTGTTGACAAAGTAGCTTAGACAACTAGCTTAGATGGGGCTGTCAAGACTGTAACTGCCTAAAGATACGGAAGACAAATCCCACACTTTTGTTCCTTCCTTCAGCTCACAAAATGCGGGAGTGTGGTCTGCAGGCAGAATTTGAATGCTGAAAAGCAACTTTGATTGACTTCACTGAAATGTCATTGTACCACCGCCCTGAAACTTTAACCCTGCTAGTTTGAAAGATCTGTATCAGTCATCTTAAACTGCTGGGCTCACCAAAACTAGATTCACATGTATGGTGTAAAAATGTCAATAAATAAAACAGCACCAAAAGTTAGCCCTACTAGTTGTTGAGGTTTCCTATTTATTAGCCATTCTTATTGTATTTTATGCTGGAAATATACCAAACTACTGGGGAAAAAAAGTGAATTTAGGATCCATAAAGGCTGTTAGCATGATACATTTCTCTCCGGATGACTGTTCATCAATCTTAACCTTCTCAGGTTCACTTTAGTTCATCTTCACATCTTTCCTGTTAAACAAAAGGCCATATTCTGATTTCATTTTTCATTTTTCATGTCCCTTTACTCCTAAATCATCCTGTTGACTTCAATGAGATTACCCTAAGAGCACTGTACTATGGGAGGGGAGGAGGCAGTCTGCCCAGAGCGACTAATTTGGATTTTTAGCTCCTTTCCTGAAGCTTCATTTTAATCTTTTCTGTTTATTCCATTATTCATATCTCAGCCTGTGGCTACTCCAAAGACTGCATTGTAGTTCCTGTCACACAGATGTATCTTTTGAACGCAATGGGGTCTTTTCTGGGAGATACTGAACTGCCCTTTAGAGTTTTGCTATTCTTTGGTGGTTTGCTGAATACAACCTCCTTTTGTTTTTCTTTTCTTCCAGTGTGTGATCACTTCACAGCTGTACTTTTTCTGAATGTGGTAGTCTTCCCTGCACACATCCTGCTCCACAGATGTAGTGTCCTTGCATTTATGGAAGCTGCTGTGGGTACATGGGCTGACTCGCTCTTTTGTTCTGGTTAGAAATTGCCTCAGTGGGTGCTCAGAGTTGCCTACTTTGCAAATACTATCAGAGGTGTTTTATCACCACATTATCACCAGTTCCTTATCTGACAACCAGTTGAATTCCTGTGATGTAAATTGATGGCCCTTTTCTCTTTAGAGGTAAGGGTACTTAGCCCTTTCGGGATGTCCATCCTCCAGTTCCATAATGCTCTCTTTTTGAATCAGTACTACATTTATTTATTTAGTCCAAACAAGAGTTTTTAGGGTTGTCCAGACCACTCTGATAAGAGTAATCTCCACTGGTTCTTATGGTCTAAACTGAATAACTTTTGAAGGGTATTTTGTTCTGGTGAGCTGGACCAAGCCTATACCAGGAAAAAAACCAAACCAAACCAAACCCAAACCAAAACAAAACCAACAACAACAAAAAAAAACCCAAAACACAAAACACAAGGAAATAAGAGCTTCAGAAAGGAAAAACAGCTCTCGAGAGACCAGAACTGCTTAGGTGTGTGAAGCTGTTAAAATGACTACAGGTTATGCCTTCTGAGGTTTTGTTTACCTTGCTGAGAAGGACATGGCTGAACCAGATGGATTTGGAGAAGAGACTGGGCTTATCCAGACACACTGGCATTTTCTTAAATATTCAGTGTTGGTTCCCTGAAAACGCCATTCCTGATATGTGTATAAAGCAGTGTCTTACAGCGGTGTTGTCCAGGTCCTCTATGCTGTGCTGTAAAGGGCAGAGAACAGATAATGGTGTTGATTAGAAAGGCAAGGCAGTTGTTCCAGGGGAAAAAAAATTAGAGTTTTCAGCTGATGATTTTTAGTCTGACTAAGACTGGATCTGATTCATGTAATTTCTTTAAATTTATTTTTTTTGGTCTTATTTATTGAGTGCATCATCTGTTGTTTTACAGTTCTCTGGTTCCTTTTTTGCCTAGGGTGCAGATATCTGAATTTTGTGAACACCAGAAAGCAGTAAAGATGGAAGAGATGTCAAGAGGCCACGAAATCCATGCAGTTTTCTAAAGGCAGTATTGACTGTACCTAGGTCATATGGTTGTATGATATGTTTCATTCTGCTGGAAGCCTATTTCCTCACTTTCTTTACAAAATCAATTTTATCCCGGACACATACAAACTATCCTGTCTGGATTAGAAAGATATTGGTCTCATTTCAAGGCAAGAAGCTGGAAAATGGCAACACTGAAAGACATCTCTGAAAAAGATTCCGTAAGACGGCAAATCAAAGTCTGCAAAATGATAAAGTAACAAGTCAGTCATTGTCATTTTCAGCTATAATCCGAAGTGTCCCATTAATAAGATTATTATTGGTCATTTCAGTTGGAGAGCTGGAAATCAGGCCACTTACTCAATGAATACAAAAATAAAACTAAGATAAGAGCATAAACAGCAAATTTGAACATCCAGGTTTGAGCTTGATGAATTAAATGGTGCCGATGCTCAGCTGATATAAACAATCTAGTCCAATGAACTTCAAAAGAGATTATTGGCTGGTAGCAGCTCAAGATTTCTCCCAGCATTTTTCATTTAGGCAATTGCCTGGCACCCACTGGCGACATTCTGCTGATTATGTCAGATAAGGAACAAGCCAATGCATTACCAGAAAACACTCAGCTTGCTGTTGGTATAGGTATTCCCATGAAGAAATGGGAAGACATGGGAAATGAGGACATCATCTAACAAAGCAGAGTGAAGGAGGAGAGGAAAAAGACAAAGGAAGCAGAAATAAGAAGTAGAGCAGTTAATACCCTGTAAGTGGCACATTCCCTCTTGGTTCAGTCAAAGAAGGTATCAATCAAAGTAAAAGCCATAAAGCAACCGACAGATGCAGACATAGAAAATAGGAGAAAGACAAAATGAAGCAGCCAGATCAATGTGCTGGATCTCATCATCACCAGTCTCCCCACTTTTCCATTCCACTGGCTAAGCTTAAAAAAACAATTAAAAAAAAAAATCAACCACAACAATAAAATCACCTAACTACTTCTCTTTAGAGCTTGTAAATTCTTGATGTAGTTACAAACGTAACCAATGTGTAACTGAAATTTTCTTGTGGACTCTTCTGCATGTTTCCAAGGCAATTATCTCTCATTACAACAGCAGAGTTTATGATAAATGTTGGTCTTGAGTCTGACATCACTGACTATGGATCTTAAAACTCCCATTGATTTCAATTAATCAACATCAGATTTGTTACATCATTCAATCAACATCAGATTTGTTACATCATTCAAGTTAAATACATGTTAAGGACTTTGCTGGCTCACAGAGTCACAGGACTGGAGAGACATTTGGAGGCCTTCTGGTCCATCCTCTGCCCCAAGTCTGGATGAGCTTTACCTACTTGCTTCCTGACAGACATCTGCCTAATCTGTTTGCAAGATTTGATATGAGGAAAGTTGAAATGGGAAAGGGGAAAATATGACTTTGAAGGAGATGAAAAAAGATTTTAAACAGCCTATATCAGCTTCAGCCAAGTCTTTCTTTGGTTTGTTCATCAACAGACAGTCCCTACCAGTGTGTATCTCTATGCCTCTGCCAGATAGCAAGATATGAGTGGTGGGGTCTTATCACTTTGAACTCCCTTCTATGTGTTTTTCGTCTCAGATTTCAAAACCCGTGAGATTGCACCGTGGTCTTTTTTGACAACTCAGCAACTGTTAACGTCTTCAGAAAGCAGCCTGAAAACAAGCACTCTTGCCTTTGACAGCAACACGCAGCAATAGTAACACCCTTTCCTGAGCCTGCAGCTAACACAGAAACTCTTTGAAAGCCAGTAAACATGCATTTTGCTCTAACCCTTGTCATCTTTCTTCACAGCCTCTGGCTGGAGGCCTCCTCCCTCCTGTATCTGTCTGACACATATTTTGCATAGGAAGCAGAAGTTGAAGGTTTAGCTACAGAATAGTGAAGAAATAACAGTTCATTGTTTAGCATGCAGAAAACTCTTGATTGATTTGTCCTCTATGTGGTCTCACTTCAGCAGATGGTACTGAAAACCTTATATCCAGGGAAACTGTTTTCCCTTCCTAAGATTTTGCAATCTGGTGTGAACAATTCCAATACTTGGGATTCATTGAAAAATTACACACCTCTGGAATAAGCTTTTTAAATGCTGTGGCATTTGTTGGCATTGTAAAGGCTTCCTCTCAATCATGGAGAGGAGAAAGGAACTGGATTTGCCAGTCAGAAGGTTTGCTGGAAGACATAACAGCAGTGGAAGTAGTCTGTTATGTGAAATGATTTGCCTTTATAAAGAAACTGTGAGAGGTTTTTCAATGATTTGATAAGGCAGTAAAGTCTGGCAGCTGTTCATTTGTTGGACCTGAATGCCTTTGTCAAGTGGGATGGATATCTGAGCATTAGACGATGAGTATGCTTTGAGATGTTAATGGACTGTGACTCTTCTGTCTCTCTGGATTTGTAAGGTCCTTGTGGAAGGGGTGTAAATGTAAATTAATTCATTTTTAAACACAGGATTCAGGGAGGTTTATATGCACTCTGGGGTGTACATGCATTGTAGGGTATATGAGCAACACAAAATGTTGATGCAGTCAAACTCAACCTGTTCTTTAGCCCCAGCTCCACCATTTACAAGACAGAACAGTTGGATTTCAGTATATAATGCTGGGAAAAATATCTATGCTTTCAAGAATCCCACTTTTCTCATTTTCAAAATGTGAGTAAGGTTAACAAACAGCCTATGATTAAAAGAACAGCAGATTGGATAAATGTGAGACTTAAAGAAAGGATCAAGAACAACTTCCAACAAGATGGGGATTCTCAACATTTACTGGTCATCTTGTTCTGTCATGCCAAAGGGGTTCTGGGTTTAAAAGGAGCGATGAATTGCTAGCAGAGTTGGGCTTTGTAAGAATCCCTCTTCGGTTCTCACATGAGAGCATATGCATGTGGCCTCTTGACCACAGGATGAAGTCAGCTTGTGGCTTTCTGTCTTCATTTTAACTTGACAGATCAGAGTCAAAACCACCAAAAAACTCCCCTCTCAACTGTTAATTGAGCCTTATTTGATCTTGACCTCCTCAGATAGTCACCACTCTTCAAAAAAATTGTATCCCTGAGATTGCCATTTATTACACTCCACATACAGACTGAACCTTGGAGAGATATTAACCCATGTCATATCTTCAGAGATGATTTAACTCAATGACATCACAGCAAACTTCAGCTGTAATTTTACCAAATTCAATAAAATATGATTTCTGCACTGAACACATGAGCATGCAAATATTCCCCATTTTTCCATGTTTGCTTTGGCACTTCACTTTTTTTGATGGGACTGGAATGATCAGAGCTCCTTGGCAAGAGGTGGGATCAGAGGCAATATTAGGGATTTAATATTTTTTTGAGAACTTCTCAGATGAAAGATCATACAAGTATCCTTGGTGATATCATGTCTCCAGTGATATCAAGGAAAGACTATTGGTATTTTTTGTTACGCAAAGCATTCCAAAATATTTTAAAAGCTTCCAGGTTAACACTGTTTTGATATTTTATTCATAGAAGTCTTGACAAGATCAGGCCTTCCCATTTTTAAAAAATAACTGACATTAACTGAAGAGCATTTAGTAACTTAGGAAAATGATTCATGGTTTAGGAGATAAAATAGCCTGGGAAGAAGTCCAGATGCTTTAGAAATTATTGCTGCTGCTGCTGTGGACAAGAAACACTGCTGAAAATATTTTTTTAAAAATTAATAAGATGCAGAAGATAAGGCCTGTTGCATAAATGCAACATAAATGCTATTGAGGCATATTCTTTTGATTTATCAAAATGGATTTTGCATTAGATGAAAATTTCACATACATGGCCAAAATATTTGCCCTGGTTTTTCAAGATGCAGTTTGCAGATTTAATGGTATTAACAATGGAGAGGGCATTCCTAGGGGAAAATGAAGTCCTTCACTCTCCCCATATTAGCAGCTCCTTCGGGCAACTTCATCCACACATCTGACATCTTCATAATGTCGAGAAAATTCATCTTTATATAAAATGATCTTGAATAAACTGACTACCTGTTGCTACCAGCTCTTCCTTTTCTTTTTTTGCCAATGTTATACATCACTATGTAGCATCTCTCCATGCTAGAGAAGCTTTTGATCTACTGACAGCTTGAGTAGAGGAGCAGCATCACTGAGCCTGCCAGGCTGGGAGTGGAGAGACCCCGGGGAGCAATGAAGGAACCAATCCACTGTGCCTGACACAGTGCATCCTGAGCTGGCAGGAAAGGTACCTCAGATGTCATCAGCCTCCCAGGGCAAAGGATGCAGGGGTCTCAGCTGTGCCTTCTCCATGTACTGCATGGGGTGCTGCAAATCCACCTCTGAGGTACAGAAAGCTGCTCACAGATGTTGTATGATCAGGGTCAAAAGGACACACCTTTTCAGAGAATATAGTGATGATTTCACAAGTGCCAGCCTTGGTTCTTCTCATACAGTCAGGAATATGGAGGTCCCTGACATTTTATAGCATCAGATTATGGGACGGAGGATGAGGATTCTTGCTACTTGTTTTTGAACCTAAAAACCTTGCTCAGGCTGCACAGCAGACTGTTATTTTACTTCTGTTTTGGTTAATAGCTTAAAAATTACATATTTGTGAGAATATCTCTAAAAACAGTGGGCTGGGTCACAAACCAGATAGTGAGTAACTGCTAATTAATCAACCATCAGACTAATAATGGGCCTTCAGTTTTGCCAACAAACCCCACTCCTAAATCGCTCCCTCATTACCAATAACTACCAATTCAGAGGCTGTGTTATTGCACTAGTTTTATTAATGTCACATTCAGGAGGATACTGTAGCAATAAACTGGCATAAGGCTGTAAAAAGAGGGTTGCTGTACATATTAATAATGTATTTTATAGTGCAGTTTAATATTCTGAATCCAAGCTGCCTTGCTTTATAATCAGAAGAGGAAAAAAAGCAAGCCAATCAATCATCCTTACCTATTCTTACAGTGGCTAGTTACCTAGTCACGGTGATATATGTGGGGATAATATCTTGTTACAAAAACCTTGTTATTAAGCAACACTGTTTGTTCTAATTTGTTATAATGTCTTATAATAAGCTTAGTAATATGTTTCTAAATGATTTATAGAGTTTTCTTTTTTAATCAGGAGGTGTCCACAGTCACTCCAGGAGATGTGCTTCACGGCTGATGAGGAGCTGGGAGGGAAACGGGGCCCTCTGAGCAAGAGGATAGCACTGTTGTTATGTGGGCTTAGTCCAAGGCTCAGCACAATCCTTCCTCCAGGTCTTCTCCATGTGGGAAAAACAGCATCCCAGATGCTAAACCTACAGTCACCCATGATGAACAGCAGAGCAGCCAGGACATTATTGTTGGATTTCTCTTTCCTGAGTCTGCTATAGAAAACTCTTACTTTCACCTTGGCCGAGATAGTTGAATCCTAGTCTGCAAACATGTACAAATCTGTACAATTTAGGGGTTTAAGCATCTCTATGTGTTCAGGTCTTTGTCCTCAGTCTGTAAAGCAGA
>NW_009624847.1:78455-78956 GCF_000690535.1 Cariama cristata | reverse complement strand
CAACAAGGTGGTGAAGGAAGATGAATTAACAGTTGCAATATACTCAGATAATATGACGAGAAAACCCAAACAGATACTTAGGAGGAAGAGTCTTTATCTTTGCTTCATAAATCCATTGCCCTCCCTGCCTCCATACTGACCACCAGTGGTCTTAGTTTAGCTGCTATTAAATATGCACATCTGGCTTTGTGTCCTCTTGAAGGGAGGGATGAAGAGCTGCTGGGAATATCCAGTTGCAAAAAGACTTGGACAGATCAGATGGATGGCATGACATGGTCAGCTTGCTCTGACCATCCTTATTGCAGAACTGCTTGGGAGCTGTGACAAGGACACCAGGGAATTAAGACATGTCTCCTGACCAAGCATGGTCAATCCAATGGCATAATGTAAGCAGCAGCATCCTCAAAGTCATCTCTTTGCTCCACGTTTAACACCTTGTCATGATGGGATTAGATGGCTGAACCAGTCCTGTTAAGAGCTGGTTGTGGAAGATCCTGAATG
>NW_009624847.1:50374-78424 GCF_000690535.1 Cariama cristata | reverse complement strand
TCCCTTCTGGTCTTCCTGGCTTGGAGAAAGAAGATTTCTGCCTCTGCTGTCAGTCACAGCTGCAACATCTGTTTCACATGTAATAAACTGTAGATCAGAGTGACCTGCCAGAGTGCAATTGGCCCAGGCAGATGGACCACCCATACCACGGTGATGAAGACAATTATCAGCCTTGGGAGATGTGCATGACTCCCCTCACTGCTGGCAGCTTAGCTTCAGCCGGGGGACGAGAGAAGTGAGGATGGGAGGAGGTGCCACAACCAAGCACGTTGAAGGGTTAAGGGTGAATTTGTACTTAAAACCATGACGCCCAGCCAGGGGCTTTATTTTCCCCATTGCGAGATGATTGTTCCTGTGTGCCGCGTAAACGATGGGCTTTTAAGTGTAGGTACAGCAATTAATTTAACAGAAAAGACAGCACTTCTTTTCCTTTCCAGTGGAACATATCGTTTGAATTTAATGACTCTGATTACAGTCCCCACTTGCTGGTGATGGACAGGGCTCTTTGCCTTCCAGCAAGCTCAGGAACAAGGCCAGAAAACTTCAGCGTCAAGGTGTATAACTGTGATTTTATAACTACTATGAAGGTTTATAACCTGAACTAGGTCTTCAGGTAAGTTGACTTCTAATTAGAGATGGGCAGAAGTAAAAGATGCCCGGAGTCAAGTCCAGGGACGGATTCTTACTTGGTGTAAATTGATGTGGTGCAACTTCCATTTGATGGCATTTCAGTGCTCTATCCTGGTTAAGGACTGCTGACTCCCATGTTTGAGTAAGATGAAGTACAGCTCAACTAACACCTACAGTCCTTGCCAAGTTTCTCACTGACCAGGCACATTGAAATATTTATGGAAGTTACAGAAATTCTATTAAATAGAGTTAGTATTCTTCACTATTATAGTGAAAGGGGTTCTTTACTGTCCTGTTGCAACAGTACTTAGCAGAAGTTGGATGAAAAGATCACAAAAACCTCACCCTGGGGAAAGTACCAGATAATCACCCTGTTAAACATGTGTTTTGTATCATAGTTTAGCTGCTTTACACATTAATTTTCTAAGCATCTCTTAACTGCATTGGATAATTCATTAAAATAACATTCTTAGTGGCTGTATAGATCACTTCTGTCAGGTTTACCACACTATATCACTTTGCTGTTGACTATAAGCAATTTCCATTCAACTGGCTTATTTTAACTGAATGGTTGAGATTTATCTTCTCTATGCTCCCATTTAACGGAAGTCCATATTTCTGCAGGGACAACAGGAATGTCCTCCAAAGCTGTTGAAGATCCTTTGGAGGTATGTTTTTGTGGGGAGGGACCAGGAAAAGGAATATGATCAGAAAGTAATTGCTTGTATGGAAGTACCACATCCTACCCACTCTGTACTGTGCAGGTAACTGTACAGCTTCCCTACCTGGAGGTGACTCTCCCATGGGAGACAAATCTGTTCCTGTAGGGACTGATCCTGGCTCCTTCATGACACCAGAAGAAGGTGAACTTGCATCAAAATCTAATTTAAAAAGGAAAGAGATGAAGACCATGCTGTTATTAAAGACAAATCCCTGCAGATCCCTGAAGATATAGCTGTTGTTTAATGGAAGCAACTAATAAACAGAAAAAGCCATGTAAAGGGAAATAATCCATTATTTATATGACAGGTAAACTGCATAAAGACTCCTTATCAAGTTAGCATTCTGGGTCAGATACTTGCTCTTCTAATCTTCAAAAAGTCTAATAAATAGTCAGACAGAGGTTTGTTTTTTATTCAGTGTTTCCATTAGCTAGGTGAGCACCTGCCATTTCCCAAAGAGTTGTGCTCTGCATAATTTATGCTACCACTGGATTGTTTGGCAATATACCCTCTCAAACAGGCTACTGACAATAAATTAGTGCTTTTCAGAGATTTAGATATTTTTATATGTTTCTAATCTTCCCCTCTCTCCTCTTTCATTGTCAACAAATTCAATATATGTTACACTGTCAAGGTTCTTGTGCTTTTATTCCTTTATTGTTGTATATTCTGTATTACTGGAGTGCTCAATTGCTTCTTGTGTGACACACTAATAGTACCTTTCTGCTAGATATGGCACTTCTCTGAAGATCCTAAAATATTTGGTAAACTTTAATTAACTCCATGATTTCACTTGCTGTAGTGTCAAGCTATATCCTTAAGGCATTTTTTCCAAGTGCTGGTGAGACATCTGCACTCAGATTGATGAAATTGGGTAAAAAAAAAATCATCTACCCAGTTAAGTGTTTGTGAACTCAGGCCTTTGAGGGTAAATGCTCTTGTGAAGAAGGTACAAAATAGGACAGGGAAAGATCTTAATAGGTCATTTAGTCCATTCCCACCTAAATCCATTGCATATGAACAAATCCTGCAGACATTAGTCTAATCTGTTTTAAATTCTCTAGAGGCAGGGATTGTTCCCCAAACACAGTTTTAGTGTTTCAGGGTTTTCTGAAGTCTTTCTGCATTTAAATCAATGGTTTCTTATTATACCTGCAATAGTCAAAAGAAGAATTTATTCTATACTTTTAAGTATTTAAAGATTGCTATCAAGTCCCCCTTCAGCTGTCTCTTCTGTAGATCAAACAACATTATTTTCCTTCTCTCCTTGAAAGCTACACTTCCCAGACCTTTCACCATGCTTCTCCTTTCAAGTTGCTCAGGATTGTCAGTGTGAAGCCCAAAATGTGCACAGGACTCCAACAGAGGCCTGAGTGATACTGAATGAAGCAAAAAGAGTGTAATCATCTCCATTACTCTGTTCCCTATCTTGAGAACAGGTTCAGAGTTATCCTGTGCATTTCTAGCTTAGAGTGAAGGATCAGTCAGTTAAAGACTGTCTCTTACCTCTTCTTTGTTTACTGTCTACAGTAAGGAAACCACAATTGGATGAAGTTACTAAGTATTAAAGATATACAAATTAAAGAACACTAAGACTGCAGAACTCATTTTGTGACATTCAGTCCTTTCTTCATAGTTATTCCAGACCTTCATTTTTCCAATGCTTGGAAACCTTTGCTTAACTGTGAACCTAAATTTACTCATGCTCAGTGTACCAGCAATTCTTTTTCTGCCAACTTTATCTTTCTGCTTGAGTAGTTCTCAAACAGCTTTCTAAGAGCATATACCAGTGTCACTCTAGATTCCCCCGTTAGCTTCTACAACTTTTTTATCATAGACCTACCTAAAGCAAATTAGATTTTGGCCCCTAGACTGAACACATCTGAAGGGAAAATGCCCCTGCTTCCTTAGCTTGTAGTGCCTAACCCTAAAAGAGACCAAGCACTCTCCCAAGATTCAGAGCTCTCAACAGCCAGTGAAGTCAGCAACAGTTGAGGATGGTCAAAACAGCAGGTAAAAATGTGATCCTTGAGGCTGCCAGATGTTTTTAGATGATATTCTAGAAGTTTTGGATGTTCTTAGAAGTTGTGACTATCCTCAACTTTTACAAATTTTATGTAGGAAGCAGTGTACTTATTTATTATTCTATGGTAAAAGACTGGTTTATGGTACAAATACTCTTCTTACGGGACCAGCATGTCTGTCAGGGCTCCCCAGTAAGGTCTAAGAAGAGAACCTATGTGTTCTGATATCTGACCCCATCTTCTCAATGCTGGACTCTTGCTTTGCTTTCTGGATTTTAAAGAAATAACCTCTCATACCTTCAGTCTTAGAAACTGATTTATAAAAAAAAAAAAAGTAACTCTTTGCAGAGGAAGTGTAAATCATGGATATTGTAGGTGGGATTTTTGCTTTGATTATATTTCAACAGTTTTGAAAAGTCTCTCATACAAGAACAAAAAGGAAAAGTGCACACAAACACACATACATCTTACACATCTGCACACATAAACACCCACCTCCACAAGCAGCAGAATTAAGTTAAAGAACTTTATTAAAATTTCTGGGTGAAGCACTCAAAGGTTTGGAGATTTCTTTCCACCTTTTCTTAAGGATCCTTAAGCACTCTTCACATAGTCCTTTGTGGATTTGGTTTTTAATTACAGCCATATGAACACTTTTTTATTATTCAGTGAGCAAATAAAATAAAAACCATTATATGATGAACTTAACTGAATCTAACTGAACAGGTTGAAAATTTTCACATGGGAATAAAAGCTGGAGAAATCTACCATTTGAGATTTTTAAACTTCTTTTTAAGAGGTTTTCTTGGATCTGATCTGAATGGGGTAATTTCTGATTTTTGGTTACTCACTCATGGGGCTTTACCTTGTAAGTTCACTCCTTGGATCTCAAAAATGTTCATATCCTTCCCTCCATTAAACAGAGAAGCAGACCAATGTACAGCACAAGGCAAGAGGTTTGCACAAGATCACAGAGCAGATCCACAGCAGAAGCAGGTGTTGACTGTTCACAGGAGTTCACCAAATGTTTGCGTTTTCATCTCTGAAGCAGTAAAAAGTGCTGTGTTCATTCTGTGCTACAAGCATGAGGCAGTTCTCTGTGGGATGCACTCTTCTGGGAGATCACAGGATGTCTTTGCAGGAACAACAGCCCTGATGCTTTCATAACTCTTTTCTGTCTACAAAACTCCTTTGAGCCCACAGTCTTAACATCCAAGAATACCTCCATGTGTGCCAATATTCCGTACAGGGCAGAGAGGAAGAGGCAGATGTTTTCTATATTTGCAGTTAATCTAAAACATATTGGTAAATCTCAGTGTTTTACATGGGAAAGTTTGGTCTATAATGTAGGAATATGTGCCTGTATTTCAGCTGGGGCGTGAAAAACATAGGGATCTGGTGGGGTTTTAAATGCCGTCTGGATGCTGCTCTGGAAAAATATAGGTCCTACATATGTCCCGTGTCAGCTTCAGTCTTTTCTGGGTGCCTTGTGCAGCCTGGGGTATCTTATATTGCCTCTAGATACTTGTCTTACACAACTGGATTAACTCTGGGAGAAAGCAGCAGCAAGGCCACTGAGGACCAGGTGAGGTTTTCTGGTGGCTTTCAGGGGAAGGATTTTTTGCAGAGCAACTGTGAGTCGACCACAGATTTGATGCTAGAAAACAGGGAGTGATTTGCTGTGGGCTGCTTTACTACTTCTCCGTGACACAAAGGCTGGCACATCCCTGATCATGTTATGTCTATTCAGGTGGTTTCATCAGGAGTTCAGCCTGTATCCTTGGGGGATGAGGAGCCTCAGGCTGCCTGAGGCTGTGGTGGTTGGTAGGAACCATTCACAGCAATGGCCATGATCTTCCCACCTTCAGTCCTTTGCCCAAAGCCAGCAGTCAGACTCTGGCATCCCATTCCAGCCAGGGGGGTGATGGCTGCTCTGCTGTCCTGGCACCTATCCATCATGCAAGCCATAAGTCTGGTACAAGCCACAAAAACAACAGCAGAAATGGTTGGTGTGATGAGAGCACAACCAGAAAAGGGGCAGGAGAAAGTCACTTTGTGTATCAAAGGGCACCTTTGAGTCTGTTACCCAAATGACCTGTTAGTGACAGAACATTGCATTCATGTGGGACAATGAGAGTCAATGCAAGTCAGCGTGGCAAATGCTGTAGCATGTTTCAGGGAGCAGATTATTTGTAATCTACAGCCCAGAAACTTTGGCTGTCTTTTCCTGAGATGATGTTGCAATTCTCAAGACATAGTAGGGTGACTCTGATGATGATACAATGGTAATTTGGTCTTAGAGCTCAGATCCCCTAGAGATGTCTGATGGTGTGAGAGACCTGGGTTACTTTTTATAATAGATGAGTTTATAGCTTGAAAAAAGAAATGAAAAAACACAAACATTAGAAGCAAAAAGCAGAGAGTAAATAAAATATACTTGAAATGGAAAAATATCATAACTTTTAAGCTATTAATGTAATTTAGGATCTTATGACTTCTGAATACATTAAGAATAATAAATTCTCATCTGTGACAGCAAAAATATTTTCTCCCTGGCAAATATCCCTGGCTTAAAGCACAGATATATTTGTGGAGTGGTTTCATAGTAGCTCCAAAACATAAGGGTTTTCTGCTTAAGTCTATAAGCTCTGTGTGATTTACTGCTGGGGGAAGAGATCACGGTTTAATTAATTTTTTAAATAAGAAAATGCTAAATTCATAGAGACAAAATAAATTCTTCATTCAAGCTCTTTAAGAATGAGCTGTCATTTCAACTAAAACACTAAAACTAAAGCAGAGGTATAAACGGTTCAGATTTTGGATCCACAGCTAATTTAATCCTCTATAGTTTAGGAAAAAAAGCACTAACAGCTTGATTTACATATAATTCCTCCTGCTATAATGCAAATGAATCGCTGCCAACAGACCAGTACTCATGAACAAGATGATGACAATTAACCAGTCTGCCTCATGCAACGCACAGGACCTGAAAATACCTCCAACAAATGCCCAGATCTTCAGGTGCTCTGAACTAACTCAATGTGGACCAACTGACTTTCTATTCCTTCTAGAAGCTGCAGATCTTTCCTTATGTATTGCCTAATCTCCATCAGAAACACAGCAAAAATAAGCCTGTTCACCACCCAGTACCTGTAACTCCAGAATATATTCCAAGGAAATAATCAGCAAGTAGCAGTTTTCGTTCCCAGGTTGCTCTGCAGGAATGTGTATGTAAGGGAGGAAGGGGAAGGTCTGTGCATCTGTATATTTAAGTAATTGAAACTGTAATTACATTACAACACAGTTATGAATTTGCTTAGTTTACTCTCCTGTCATTGTCATGATTTCAGCAGGGTTATCCTAGATTTACACTCTCATAAATGTCAGCAGAAATCTGGCCCTGCCTGTGCATGTATCTGTGTGTACATACACCATCATTTTTCCCATCTCTCTCTCTCTGACTTCTCTGTCTCTCTCTCACACACATTTTCTAGGTGTGTTTTGTAGCCTCCTATGCAGCAAGGCTGGCTGTGCTTGTACTGCACCAGTTCTACTATGACGATGAAAAGTAAGAATATAGACATCAGAGTACTATACACAAACACAGAATAAAAAGGTATATTTACACACATCTGGTCCTCAGGATGCAAACATATCTATCACTACATGCAGTCATATGATGAAAACACATCATATGGCACTTTAATCATGACAGTAAATAAGAGTAATTTTCTGTGTTGGTAGAAAGAAAGGCGACACCACAGGTAATCTGTATTTGTCTCGGCTAAAGGAGACAAAGAAAGCTGTAATGGACAGTGCTGGACTAAGAGGCTCCAATGACAAATTTTCTTCTTCCATTTAAGACACAGAAGAAGGGTGGGCAACTTTTCTGATCCTTTCTGTTTCAGTCTACAGTTTTTCTGTGGCTATGGATGAGACACATTCATTAATTCCCTGGGGGACCGAAGGAAGGGCATTTCTGAACACAGAGCAGAGGCATGTGGTGGAAATTTTCCCTTGAGTCCCACCATTCCACATGGGGTTGCACAAGAGGGGAAGAGTCCTTGAACCCTGAGAAAGAAACGGTGATGTCTCTTCCAACAATCCATGATGGTCCATCCATTCAGAAGCTCCAAAGACCACAGAGTCACAGAACCGATTTGGTTGGAAGACACCTCTGGGATCATCAAGTCCAACCTTTGCCCTAACACCACCATGTCAACCAGACCATGGCACTAAGTGCCACGTCCAATCTTTTCTTAAACACGTCCAGGGATAGGGACTCCACCACCTCCCTGGGCAGCCCATTCCAATGCCTAACCACCCTTTCTGTGAAGAAATGCCTCCTCATTTCTAACCTGAACTTCCCCTGGTGCAGTTTCAGACTATGCCCTCTTGTCCTGTCACTGGTTGCCTGGGAGAAGAGACCGACCCCCACCTGGCTATAACCTCCTTTCAGGTCATTGTAGAGAGCAATCAGGTCTCCCCTCAGCCTCCTCTTCTCCAGACTAAACACCCCCAGCTCCCTCAGTCGCTCCCCATCAGACTTGTGCTCCAGACCCTTCCCCACCTTCGTTGCCCTTCTCTGGACTCGCTCCAGCACCTCAAAGTCCTTCTGGTAGTGCGGGGCCCAGAACTGAACACAGCACTCGAGGTGTGACTTCACCTGGTCTTCACTCATGGCCCACACCCTACAGGTCAGTGTCCATGAGGTAGAGGTTGATTTGACCCCAGGAGCACAAAGCTTTCCACCCTTCAGCTGTTTTGCAACTGAAAACCATGGGCCTCTGCTTCCAGTAGAGACAGGCTGTTTTGATGTCTTTTCCACTCCACTAAGTTTTCCAGAAATGGGTGCCTGATGTTAAACTCTTTAAATCCAAACTAACTAGATATGTGACTGCCCTGATTTTTGAAAGTAGATTGCTGCTGCTTCTCACCGAGACTCAATCCACTTTGATAGGGGTCAGTAATTACGAAGCTTTACAATGTGATTTTAGGAGTTTATTTTCAGAAACCCAGCCTAAGCCTGACTCTGCTTCCAGGGAGCTCCATGGATCGTCACTTAAACAGGAGCAGCTTTGGGGCCTAAGTAAAATCCAGTCATCAAGGCCAGTAGATACCCACAACAAATCCAAGCTGACAGCTGTTTTCTCCAGGGCTAAATTTGTACCAAAGAGTTTAGGAAACATAAGCAACTAATCATCTCATCCTGAGAGAAATTAGTTAAATATGAAAGGATTAAAGGAACCCAGAAAACTGAGAGGAAAAGTAAAGAAGCTTTTCATAAAACATCTTTTTTGATACTCAGAAGAATTTTCTTCAGTAGGAAATGTTGTCCATTCATATTAAAGTCACTATCTGTTCTGCCAGCAGCACACCTCCTCTATAAATAAGCATAAATCTCACATGCTGCCCTGGAACAAATGCAAATTTCGGGGGATTCATACAACTTTCCTTCACCTAGCCAGGTCAGTGCTGAGATTTTATTTGGTATTTAGTCTTCCTCAGTGCAAGATGAGACACAAAAATACCCTCAAACAGCAGAATCTGCATTGTCATCCTTTTTACCCTGTGGGTTTGGGTTTTTTTTGCAAACAGAAAAAGCTCCTTTCTCAGTTAGGTAATGTGCAAAAATGGCGTATCGGTGCTGGGACACACCAAAGAATAATAATATCTCACTTTGCTGTTCAGGGAGCTAAATTTAGGGCAATTTGTGTTATTGTATTAACCTCAGGACCATGGGATGGTAGGATATGGAGACTGAGAGGTCTACAACACTCTTCCTAGAACAGAGGTGTAACTAAAGGTAGCATTTCAGAGATCACAAGGGCCAAATTTGTTGGTCTTACACAATAGCCATAATTACCTGCAGCAAGGCATTAACCAGAGTAGCCCCACTGGCTCCAGAAGAGCTGTGGCAGTTGATATCAACTTGACATCTCCACTCACAGACAAGCTTTTAACTAGGACTTGTCAAAAACTAGGATTTCCAGGTTATGGTCTTCCCAGATAAACTACATCTTCCAAGATATAGTTTAGCTGGCAGTGTGCCAAACACTAGATAATAGGAGGAAAGGCACACAAGAAGAACAGACCAAAAGCAGAGGTCCAAGATTGTTGGCATTTGTGCACATTAACTATGATATGTTCTGTAACAAGTTATTCCATTTTACTTTTCCATGGACTTATGTGGAAAGAGGTCCAAGATTGTTGGCATTTGTGCACGTTAACTATGGTATGTTCTGTAACGAGTTATTCCATTTTGCTTTTCCACGGACTTATGTGGAGTTGAAGCAAAACTGTTCAGCAGTACATACAGATATTGCAAAAGGAACATTTGCTGTCCAATACATACAATCTGAGCCCATTTTACAACATAATTGTGCATAGAGCTAAAGAAGCATATCCAGTGCCAACAAGACAGTAACAGTATGGCAGGCAAACTCATTCTGGTGATGTGAAGGAGGTAATGGGAAGAGGAGATCAGTTTTCATCTCCTTTACATGTTATTGCCCATCCTGAGTGTAGGAGCTATGCTCACCCCTGTTGCACACCTCCGGGCTCCAAGTGCCTGCACAAACACTGTCGCCTGGTAAGGCCTGTTTTCTGACCTCAGTCTGACCAGCACAAGATGAGGCTTGACATTGGACAAGAGATTTTCAGAACTGATGTTGGAGTAGGTTGAAATCAGTCTAGGTTTAATGTTGTCATACATGGAGGTGTCAGCCCTATGATACAGTGGGGCAGCCTCCGAGTCCACTGCTGAGATTCAGTAAAGACAGGTTGTAAAGCGTTTTGGCATGTCATGACAGCTTAAGTCACACATGAAGATGAGGTTGAGCATTGTGTATGCTGCACAGGTTGTGGAAGAGGCTTTTAACTCCAAGTCTTTAGTGCTGAGCTCTTTTCAAACTCAGTTTGAAGTCAGAACGATCTTTGCCCCGAGTACTTTCTGTTGAGTCTTCATTCATATGCTTTCCTAACTTTTAAGTGCCTGGTTTTGCAACCTGAATAATATTATTGCTTTGGCTGTATTTTTTCAGAGGGCTGTATAAAGCATTTGAGAACACCTTATGCATATAGAAATAGATGCACTAACAAGTCCAGAAGGAAACCCTGGATCCACAGATCGTTAACTTTATTTTCCATCCTAATCATCTCCATGAAAGACAGAGAAATCACGGACAAAAATATTTCAGCATACAGGTAAATTTTATTGAATCTTGGACAATCTCTGTGACAATATTACAGTATATTTTGTGTGCTACAGGATCAGAGAGTGTTCCCAGTGTGACTTGACTACATCTACTGCTCCTGAAGGTCCTGCTCCACAGCTGTACTGGCAGAAAGGCCATCAGGAGCACCAGTAGTGGAGATCTGACTAACTCAAGAGTTCTTGTTTCTTATCTAGATAGCTTCAGTGTCTAAGGCACGCTCTAACCATTAGACTTCAATGAATAGTAACCCCTCATCTTCTGTATAAGAAATCACAGTGCATCACATGTAGTGGCAGTCCAAGCTGGGCTTCTGTCCCACCCTGCTAGTCAAGACCTTGCTCCCAGATGAGCTTAGTATGTTTTCTCTCTCTCATTGTCTAAAAAAAATCGTGCCAAAGTTATGTTCAGTCCCATTAAACTTATCTATGCCCACATGCAGAACTACTCAGTAACGCTCATCACCACCACCTGCCTGCAGAAATCTGTCCTGAGATCCCAGGGCCTCTTCATCATAGACCCAAGGCAGAAAAGTCTCCCCTGAAAGGCTCCAGACTGATCCTCCGTAATGCCCAGGCTGCTGTGGCACTTAACTCTCCTTGTTAGCACTAAAATCTGCGAAGATCTTATCTATAGAGACAACAAATAGGTGCTTGTACAACTGGGCATCTGTTTAGAGCAAGGTGGGAGCCAGCACTGAAGGGTGAGTGAGAAATAACAGCAGCCTTTTCTGCTCGTTTTTCAGAAAAGGTCTTCACACAGCTTCACACTCAGGAGAACAAGAGGGTTGAAGATCATGGGGAAGAGATGTTTGTGGAAGACCATCTGGTTCCATGGCTGTGATATTTTTTATTTAAGACTATAAATCTCAGCAGAAGAGTATAGATGTTCTCATTCATCTATGCAGGGCATAAGCTAACTTCTGGCAGTCTGGAGTCAGGAGGAAGCTTTCTCTCCCATTTGTCTCCTGCTACTTTTTCCTGCACCTCTCAGCATTTGGCCATTGCCGGAGACAGGAATAGGTAGACTCCATGGTACAGTGCAGTGGGGCAGTTCCTCAGACATCTGGACCTCTCCTTCTTTTTCTGTATTTTCCCTTCTTCTCCCTCCATCCTGTTGCTGTCTCTCAAACCTTTTCTCCAACTGTGCTAGCAAACCCTCATACTTATCTATAGATGGCAGCAACTTTCCAAATCAGTTGCAGATGCTGATGAATCGGGATGGTCTCTGGCTTTCTATGGATACAAGTGTTTCACTGCCTGAAGTAGGTAGTAAACTGCAAATGGATTTAATGGTATGTACAAAGAAGTTCACTCACTCCTAAGGAGCAGGGGGGGGCCGATTTTTTTATGCGCTTCTGAAAAGGTTTGGATTGACAGCAGAGACATACATGGGGGTGGAGGAGGCAGTTGGGGAAAGCGGGTGGATTTCTTTATGCCGCTATTAGCTGCCAGCTCAGATATATTTAAAAAAAAAAAAATTGTACTCCCTGACTGTGATTGTTGCTGGCTCTTAACATATGTCAGGCTCTTATCATTTCATAGCAGCTGGCAAGTTCATGCAGAACCACCAGGCGGCCCAACGTGGCCAGTAATCAGTTAAGTACAGATGTCCAAATAGATGTAACTTCCATTAAACTTTAAATAAAGATAATTTATGCTGAGTAAACAGACGAATGAGCACATTTGCCCAAATACAGATGGCACTACCTGATAGCGGTGCGTTAGAAGGGTCATTAAACAGGGAGGTTCAATAACACAGTGCTCAAATATGGTCTTCTGCAACGAAGAATAGCTGAGATCAGGGGTATAAAGTCTACCTCTGCATTTATTTTTTTTCTGATTCCTTTTGAATACCTTGGCAGGTTTGGAGTCGTAATGAGACATAAAGAGAAACACACTTTCTCCTGGAGGAACACCCTTGCACCTGTCCATGGAAAAAATAATTTTAAAAAAAAGGAATTATAATCTGTCTCACTTAGAAGCCAGGGTAAGTGTGCTTACTTAGAGGCAAGGAGGAGATGTTTCTGAGGTTGATGGGCTTAATCCGAAACCTGATGGCTTTAGGGAGGCACTTCCACTGCAAAGCATTTTGCTTTTGCCCTGCATCCCTCAGGGAAGGTATGTGTTGTTGTCAGACCCACAGTGACACATTTTGCCCTGGAATGGGATTACATGCACACATGCACACATGCAGTGATTCCTTCCTCCCTCTAACTGCACGGTAGGGACATAGAGTTTTGCTAAAGGCTTCAGCGTTATCTCTTCAGTAGAGAGAGGGAATTAAGCTGAAGCACCAGACGTTGAGGTTTAGGGACCAAGTGCTGGGGTTTTGGCCTTCCTAGGACAGATCATCTTTAGTATACCTTGTATGGAGCTGTCTGGTCACACCGCACCTGCTCACAGCAGAGCCATTGAAATCATGGTCCGTACCAGCACCCTGGACATCAGGAAGGCATCCCTTCCTGTGGGCATCTCAGATAAACATCCAACTGGTCTACACACTGTTGAGTTTAGTGGCCAAGCACTGCAAAGACACAGCAGGACTGAGTTTAGCTTGCCACAACTACTGCCATCATCATCTATCTCCCAACTTTATTTGCATGGTCCACCATGAAGCCCAGGGCATGGCTGTAATGACAACAGCAAGGCATGAGCAAGGGTTTTGATGTCCTCGGCATGCTCCCTGGCCACTTCAACTGTGGAGATGAGAACAGTTTTTGCCAACTGCAGTGGCTAACTGACCTGCTGAAGGAACTATCAGCACCCAGTAATCTACATTCATAGGTAACCAATGCCATTTCCCAGCTGAATTGTATGTCACTTTATACTAGCAGTCACCTTTCTGACTTTCACCTGTTCTGTACTAACTCCATATGTCTCCTTGGCTGTGATCAACAATAGCCACCTTATTTCCGCTTTGTTCGGATCAGGCAGTGGAACAATATTGCCCATGACCTTTTTTAATCATAGAAAGCAAGGGTGGGATTTTTCTTGACTGATTCCTGCCAGTTGACAGGTGGGTATCCAAGCTAAGCCTGTCATCTGGGTTCCTTCTGCAGCTGGTGGAGCTTCCTGGGGCAATTCATGTCCTGTAAAGAGCTGTGATGAATCATCTCTGAAACTACTTCTCTCTACTGGGTATTGAGAGAGTCCAGATGTCTGCACTAGGCCAGATGCCTCATTTTCAGATGGCTAACATTAGATAAAAGAAATCCAACTCAAAAGGGAATGTCAGCCTGTCTTTATTATTTTTATTTACTACATTCTTCTCTCTGTCTCAATTTGATCCTTGTGGAATGAGGATAAAGATATGTTAATGCTAATGTGATGTCCTGCTGCCTTAAATCTTCTCTTATGTGGTAAAATGTTATCCCAGGGAATGGAGGGCTGGGTTGTTTATTAGGTTATAGTATAACCTACAAGGAAGGGGAAGATGGCAATACTTCAGGGAAGGTGCAGTGGGTTAGTGGGGATGGAAAAATCTCAAACCAGGATGAAAATACAAAAACCACTGAAGTATTCCCTCGGAAGGAAAATCCTGCTGCAGAAGTGGTATGGGTCTCTGCTTCGCTGCCCACTGCGGCTCCCTGCTCCATTTCTCTCTGATGACCATGAAAAGATCCCCTTAATAGCTGCATGCCACTGACCCTCATATGCCACTCCATCACATATTTCTACTTCAGACCTTCCCCCTCTCCTTGCAGACAGAACACTTGAGAAAAGAGCAGCCAGCCTTCCCTTTTGACTGACAGGAAGGTACCTGAGCTCAGCCCTCAGCCTCCAGAAACCTTCCCAGGACACCTCCAGTGGGACAATGGGGGGATGTTGTTATTTGGGTATTCCTGATGCACTTTCAGAAATTAAGCCCAAAGCTCCTGATATTTGAGTCTTGCGCTTATGAACTTGCCTCCCTTTCATTTATTAAGAAATAATTTATTTTCAAGTATCTGTAGGGTTAAAATTCACTCTCCCCACATTACAAGATATTGTCTTTCCTTTGATCGTCTCAAAGTCCTCCCCCCCAGTGACTCTCATTTTAATCCAGGGCCCTTTTCTAAAAACTCTTGGTCTGGTTTGATCCCATTCATGACATTGACCTACGCAAATTCTTTCACTCCTCTCAACTTTCCTCCCCAACTATTTTGAAATAATTGCTGTTAAAAACGTCATTTCTCATGCATCACATCAGATTCCATAACTATTGAGGTTGATGGTGAGATTCTCTAGCAAGAACATGTATTCATACTGCTGCAGGCATTGATGAAATATTTTTGCCCTAAATTATCTCAATAATATTTGAATTAATGGCAAATGGTTGGGATGAGGTACTGACCAACAGGATTTGATGCTACATTGAACATTCCTAGCGTTGCGTGTTATTCAAAACATTTCTTTCGTCCGGGTGATTACTTCATTTTATATTTCCTGGCCTCATGCTCATGTCACACCCCAGTTCCTGTAGCTATCAGATTAAACACTGCTTTATCAGAAGAAATGCCACTGAATTATAGAACTTCTGTGGCCATTTAACAGCTTTATCTCTGTCTTGCCTCTGCCAGAATTACTGACACAGATTTGTCCTGTCCTTACTATCCCAGAAAACTCCTAAAATATATGTCACAGAGGACTTCCTAGAGAACATTTTTAACACTTTCTTTAGCACATACAGGAAAGCTATGTGTCGGTCATGGAAAACTGTGTGCAGGTACAAATGAGCTTTTCATTTGTGAAACACCATAATTTTTAAAATAAAAACTTATCATGAATATGTTAACATTTCTGAATCTTGCTGATTTCTTCCCCATTAAACACAAGTGGGTTGCAACCTTTGCTCACGTAAACCCTTTTCTAGCACCTAAAAGTTGCCCCTTGGAGCTGATACCCTCTTGCTGGAAGCAGGTATAAAAGCATTAACCTCGATGGAGGTGTCAGTGCAGGCCAGAACAAGCTGGGATCAGCTAAAGGGAAATTAATGTCTATCCAAGTGGTCCAGAGCAATCAGAGCATCTCTCTTCCTCATCCAGGGATTTTTTGCTGTTAGCAGATATGCACAGAGTTACTCTCCATCACAGAGCCAAGGGACCCCACCGATGCCATGGGGTCACTGCACAGGGTAACAGTCACATGTAGGGTCATTTCAGCCTTGGACAGCCCTGACCTGAGAGAGGTGACAAAAGGTGATACACTCTGCTGTGAGGCAGGCTGTGCCAGATCAGCTGCACAGCTTCTGACCTGCTCAGAGCATGGCCTCATCAACTGAAATCTGCTTAGAAAGCATCGTCCTGTGTCTGCCTGTGGAATATGCTGTGGTCGTACCCTGAGATACGGCAGGAGAGCAAACAGGGGAATTGCACTGACTGAAATCTGCTTAGAAAGCATCGTCCTGTTTCTGCCTGAGGAATATGCTGTGGTCGTACCCTGAGATATGGCAGGAGAGCAAGCAGGGGAATTGCACTGTCTTAGGCTTGGCTTTGCTATTCTGTAGCATTAAGCAACTTCCTTAACCTCCCCATCCATATGAAAAATGATGAGTGAAGAGCTTACCTCCTTGAAGAAAGGGCTATCCCTGACTCCAGAAGAAATTGGATTAGGCTCTAAATTCTAACACCAGCAATGAGGGGTCATCATAGGTAGCACCCATCACTACACCCATCCTGGTTCCTCACACCCAGCTGGTACCATCCCAAACCTCTTGGACGTTGCAGTGGTTCCCAGCACCTGACATGGAAGCAGCTGTTTAATTTGCCTTCGTGATCTGGCACCGGTTTCTGATGAACTGTGTGTGCTCCAGTTTGGATGTTCGAACTTTCATGCAGGTGTTTGATGTGTAGATGTAACACCTTGATCCAAGGGAAGGAGAGGGACCCATACTCAGACTTTGGCTGATCCAGACATCATACTGTGAGAAAGGATTTCAGGTGCTTGGTTCTGCTATGACCCAGTCCAGCAACCATGTAAGAGTCATAGATTTGAAGGTCAGAAGAGGTTATTACAATCACTTCATCTGACCTTTTGAAGAAGAGGCGGCCAGAGAATCACATGCATGGTGGGGTGTAGAATGAGCTCCAGCCATCAAGCCTGAGTCAGGACCATCCTTCCCCGCAAGGCTAATGTGTTTTCAAATCTCCAGATTCCTTTCTGAGCCCTTCTTCAAGCTAAAAAGTCTGGCTCTGTCTTTAGGCTTTCCTCAGATACAGCAATTATTATCCTGGTAGGTATTATGGTCTTTTTGTCTGTTATCAGCAATAATTTTTTTCTACTTCAGATCTCCTTAGGGCCCGTTTGTGCTAGACTTTGTCAAAATATTTCTTTGCTCCTCAAAAAAAATAAAAAAAATCATGAGATAGCAATTTCTTAGCCAAGATGAGATGTGCCCATGTTCTGCAGCCAGCACTCTCAGTCCCAGCTATTCCCATCAAACGATCCACCTGCCAAATGTGATGCCTTCTTTTGACTGCCGTCATCATTCTCCTTCCAAGAACAACTGCTGAACAGACAACTGACTCATTGCCTGCTCTTAGAAAGGTACTAGACAGATACATGTGGAAGAGAAAATCAGTGAGTTGTTCACAAACTGCTCGTAGTATTTGAAATTGTAACTAATTGCCTTGACTTGGGACAGTGGCCACCACCTCAGCTCTCTGAAGTATCTGGTGGTGGTTTGTGGAGAAGACCCTCAAGGACATATTGGTGAATTGCTCCTCCATTTGCTGCTTCTTAGCTACAATAGTAGTTGTGACACCTTAAATGAAACACCCAGGGCCAACAGTGTGAATGCAACCCTCAGGGCTTCTCTACAGGATATGTCAGCCTAAGGTGACATTTTTAAATGATCTTAGTTGAACTGGTGCACGTGGTTATGGGAAAGACACTGATCATAGAATCACCGATCTTGGTTTCAGTCAGGATGTATTTTGATATTTAATCTGGTTTAAATAAAAGCAACTCTTTTGGATAGTATTAATTAAAACAGTTCAGCCTTGTGGAAGAAAAGCCCAGGAGTAGTTAGAAGGAACCAAGAAGTCAAGAAAAAAACATGAAGGCATCTCCATCTCAAGGAAGCAAGTGAATGCTTATGATCTTTTTTCCCTCTGTATTTGTATTGTTCAGGCTCTAATTTATTTTATTTACTGTTTCAGGCCAGAGGCCTAGGAACTAAATATCCTATAGCAAAGAAAACACCCCTCTTGTTTTTAATAAGGGCAGGGGATCCTGAAGTAAGACTCTTACTTGTTCTACCAGGGTGAGAATCCTTCAATTCTGTGAGCAACACATAATCTTCAGTGTGACCAGATGCCTCAAATCATCTGACGGATTTAAAATACGAGGAACAGCTTTTCCAAGTAAAGCTTTTAGGTCAAATTCTCCTCTCTGTCATCTCACTCTCTGCAGCACACTGATGTCATTGATGCTGCTGGTAAGAAAATGTTGACTGACACAACCTGTCAGAAAAAGAAAGGGTATGAGAAATGGGTTAAATATTTCAGACTTTGATTTAACAACCATTTGGGTTAGCAGCATCTAGATATTGATGGCAAGACACTGAGCGCTTGCAAAGCAGAGGAAAGGGGCTGATAGACCTGATCAGTCCAACCACAAAGCACGCTTAAAAATGCACATATAGATGGTAAGGTTATTCAGCTCCTGCCTTTGGGTAGAATAATTGCCATGTGAAACATTAGTAAATCAGCATGAATGTTTCATAAGTTTGAATTTATAAAATATTTCTGATTTTCCTGTACACATGCCTTTCAAAGATAACTTTCAAGTGCTCGTTGTATTATGCATCTCACTTTTCAAGAGAACAGCATGATTTCCTTGAAGACATATCCGTTTAGAGAGTTGCCATGGCAATTTGTTCCCACCCCCAAAAAATGCTTAAAAACAGATTTTTCCATTGTCTTCTGATTTCTGCAGATTACAACATGCTTCGCTTTTCTCTCTTCCCTAGAGTGACTCTAGGTGAGTGTACAGGAAAAAAAAAAGAAAGAAAATTTTTTTTTATTATTTAAATTACCTCCTGATGGAAGCAGAAAGCTTCTTCCTCTAAAGTTTAGTCACAACCAAGGCAAAATTATCTTACTATTTGAAACAATAATTTATTAGCATGATTTTTTTTTATCCCAGGAGAACCCTGATAAAAATTGCCTGTGCAAACATAAAACCTCTTTTTACATATGCAAGGTAATTATTAATCCAATTAACCATCTGCATACCAGCATATTTAATTAGTTCTCAGAATTACTCTTTTCCTGCTGTAATTGAACTAAGCACCTTGTGCAATTTGTAAATCTGATCAAAAGTTTTGTTGAACCTTTTTTAAAAATAAAAGATAGGTTTTGGCAGAAATGGGATTAATTCAAGAATTTTCCTTATTTCACTTTTTTTTTACTTTTAGACAAAAAACACTTCCTACCCCCAAAGAAAAGCAACTAAACAGTGAGGAGGATTATATTGTCAAATACTGGCAAATTATAGTCTTATTTCTGGAGGGAAAAAAAAAAAAACAGCAAAAAAATTAATATAGTGATATTTTTATCCCCATTAACTTTTTAATGACAAATATGCTCTTTGATCATTGTTAATTGCTTGGTCCCAGAGCATAATCAGACAGAGTATTTTGACTAGAGAACAGACTGCTTTGCTTGTAAACACTTCTTCTTTCCCTGTTTTTATTGAAAAATAAAATGAAAAACTAATAGTGCTTGACAAAGTCCATTCCTAGTGCTGTTTTATATCAGAGGTTGTGCTGTGTTTTTAAAATAATAATGCTCGTTCACGATTCTTATTTTAATTCCTCTGCTGGGGGGATGGGTCAGCACAAAGTATATGTCCTGATGTATGGGGGTTTCTTTGAGCAGGAAACTCTCGGAATAACTCTAGGGAACCAAAACACATGAATGGCTTTAACCACAGCAGGTCCTAGAGACTGAAGCTCTTTCCACTGATATGAGGGAAACAAAATGGGGTGCAAAAGGGGATAGTAGATGGGAGCAGCACAAGAAAAAAAACCAAAGGGCTCAAAGTATTTGTCTTGACACAAGCATCTAACATCACTTGAGATGCCCTGGAGGCATCTGAGACATCCTCACAGGCCTGGTGTGGGCAGGACCTATGGGAGCTGGGCTGGACACCATAATGAAGGGCTCTGGACAGTTGTGATGAGGAAACTGGACCAAATTCTTGTCCTCTACAAACTACAGTGGAGGTTTGCCTGCCAGCCCAGGGGCTGCTAGGTGGGGATACCACCCATTACGTGTCAACAGTGAACTGGAGCCTTCCCTTATGTTCTGTCTAATCCTGTGGTAACTCTCTCCTGACCAAGGCCCTGGAAGAACTGGTATTTTGACCATTCTGCATGGCCTCTACACCCCACCTTGGTTTGTGGTAGTCCATGCAGGATGGACACCATAGATACCTGTTCAATGATGCTAGTTAACCAAGCCTTAGATGTTTTTTCTCTAAAGGAATCCAAGAGATGCCCCTGGCTGGGCCACAGCACACAAACATGGTGGGAGCTCTGTATCTCAGTGGCACGTGGTGCAGAAAACCCAGTTCAGTCACCACGAAATCAGTGTGAATTTTGGTGCAGAGTTTAGGACGATCTACTCCGTGTATTAGGAATTGTGGCTGAACTTCAGGTCCTGATGACATATCGAAGGGGTTCCAGTAGTTCAACAAGGGTGCAAGATTCACAGAGTGCAAGACTTGGTGATTTAGGGCTCTCTGCAGTCTTTAGATTGTGACAATTATTTACGGCTCTCCCTGTTCCTCTCCTGTTTGATCAACTTAAACTATTACTGCTTCACTAAAGCAGTTCCTGCTTGCCGTTGCTATTATGTGTTCTGGAACAATGAACACAATCACCAATTTCTGAATAGGATTGTGCCTGTGTGTTCGTAAACAGGCTTCCAAGCAGAAAGGGGGGTGGGGAAATAAAGGAATTGCTATTTGCTTTCTCTCTATACATATATATGTACCCGTAAATAAACAGAGCCATCTGATGCTTTGCTGCTTCCCAGGATGGGTTACAAAAGGGTACATTTTGTCAGTGGGTTTTTCTCTTTTTCCTCTGAGATATATCTATGTTTTAATTACTAAGTAATCTGACTACAAAGTTGATCCGACTGAACCAGACACAATGTTAATTTTAGCAATGCAATGTGCACGCAAGTAGAGAGGAGTTTTGAATGCTGATTTCCCCTCTGCCTCCCCTCCTGTCTCACCCCGCGACTGAAGAGAAAAAGGCAAAAAGATTTGTATGTAAATAAGGATCACCAAGCTGGAGTGAATTTAAAGCTACGAAAAAAGTTATTTAAATGTTAAAGACAACTTTGTGCTGTGCCTAGCCTTGCCCTGTGCAATATCCTTGCTCTGTCACTTACCTGTTGCGCTGCTTCTCTGGTCTCATGGGGCTGCTCCCACTCAGACCCACAGGTGCCCTAGGTTCGCTGGGCTAGCACGTGTCTCTCATGGGTATCTTGCACTCCTAGTTGCAGTGATTGCAACATGGATAATAGCAGAAATCTTTGTGTATAAATATGGCATTGGACAATGCAACCTCAGGAAAAGGTGGTGAAAGCATTGGGTGCCAGATCCCAAACTTTGCTACTGAATTCTGCCGCGAACTTCAGAGAGAGACATAAAAACCTCAGAAATTCAAAATTGCCATCAGTGGATGCCAGATTAGTGCTAGAAAAATGGGGAGCTGGCAGCCTACTTTCATCTGAAATTGAATAATGTTGTATGTCATGAGCTAGCCCATCTTCTTCCTCTGGATTACATCATAGGTGCGAGACAAGAACAGACCAGAGCACGTGCACAGCTGCATTCATCTTCTCATTTGACCTGAAGATGCCCCAGGAAAAACACAATCCTTTCAATTCTCTCTCTTTGAAACAAGAAACGAGAGCAAATACGAACAACAAGTTTCCACTTGCCTGTAGGTCCCGAAGGAGATTTAGCTGAACTTCTCTGGAACTCCACAAAGATACTGTCACAGATCATGTACTGATAGTTTTAAGTCATGATAATAAACCTGCATGTGATTTCCACTTTTAATTCTTCTGATTTCAGCTTCTGACCCTTGAGTGAAATCACTCAAGAGCTTATGCTGAAGCAAGCCACCCTTCTGTCTAATAATCAGCCATAATATAGTAGTGCCAGGCACCTTAGGCTGGTATATGCTGATGCTCAATTCTTTGATTCCTCCAGCACTGGATTTTTAGAGATGTTGCACCACCCGAGCTGTCAGAGCAGCATAAAACTAATAACCAGGCTGTATTACATCTTGATGATGTGACAATGGTACTGATGGCGCTTATTCTCAGAGACTACAAGGCAGCATTTCTTTGATTGCTTATGGGAACACTTTACAGCTGAAGCATAATTTCATTTATTAGAGGCAGACAGCTTATAAAAATGTGTGAAACACAACAGGTACCAAAAGGAAAGCTTGGGAGACTAATGAGGCACAGGGCTCATACCTTTAAAGAAAACAAAGGTTTCTACATACAAACGGCTGATGCAGTTTGTTTTTTATAGACATAAATCAATCAAAACATTCAAACCATGTTATCCTGGAGAGTTACAGCAAATACATTTCATCTAAAATTATTGATGACTTTGCTTTTAAACAAATGATAGGACCAAAAGGAAAACAAGGAGGAAAAAAAAAATTTTTTCACATTCAAAGAAATATAGCTGGAGTGAAAACCTAACTAGCAGAAGGAGAAAATGTACACAAGTAAAATAATAATAGCATTGTTACAAAGTGCCTTTTCCTCGGAATTGTCTCCCACCCTATCTGAGCACTCAGGGACAGAATTAAAGTAAAATTTGATATGAACTTCTTCAGTGTGAATCCAAGTGTGAATGGGGGAACAGTGAAAATGTCGGCATTGTTTAAGAGTGATGAAACTGCCCAAGCAGTTTGTGGAAGGGTTGTTTACAGGTCCATTTCCCAGGTGGTGATGGATGTCCTTGCTGAATGGTGGCCAGGGAGCAAAGATCAAGTGAGGAATGCGTGTGGACCCCATGTGTTTCATCTTTGAACCAGTGCTGAGAGGGGGCTGAGGTGCCAAAGAAGAGGCAACGATTAGGATCCCAATTAGGAGAAGGCTCAAAAGTCAACAGTAAATGTCCCAATTCTATGGTCAAAGCAAAAAGACAAAGGCTGTGAGATGCTTTCCAAATGTCCGAAAGCACCGGTTATGTGTTCAGAGAGATGAGAGACCTTCAGTTCAGCTGGAAAGCTCCTGCTGGTTTCCTCTTGTGTTCCAGTATATCTATACCTATGTCATGGACTCAATGATCTTAAAGGTCTTATTCAACCTAAATGATTCCCTATCTGTATCTACACAGTGGACTGCAGTGAGGCACTGACTGGTCCTGCACACACCCCTTGCTGGGTAGGCGAGAACCGCCTTAACCTGATGTCAAACCTTAGTGTGGCTTCAGTGGTCCATTTTTCTGAGTATATATGTAGTGTGGTGCATATGGGACAATATGGAGACTTCTAGAAAGTGAGACATTTCATATGTGATCTGTGCAAGTCTTCTCCAGGCTACAGATAGTAAGAGTACATTTTCGTGTGGATGGCCAAAAAAAAATCCAGGTGTTCCTGGCATGCAGTATTTTGTCAGGGGGATTAGTGTGTCATGGTTCTGACCAGCGTGCTAAATATCCAACAGCGCCAAAAAACTTCCCCCCTCCCCTCCCAAAAAAAACCCACCCCATGTGTGAGGAAAGCAAAACACACAAAGGAACCCAAGCATGCTGTACCACACACCTTCCAGAGCAGTACTGATTAGGTGTCCAGCCAGCCTGGAAGAAAGGAGGAACAGCTGTGCCCCATTTGAACCTATCTCCCCAGACATTTCCAAGACATCCTTGGCTGTAAACTCTGGGACATCAATGAGGAGCATCACCTGCTGCCTCTGTCTCCATCTCCCAGTGCAGCACAGCTCCTTGTATTGCCTGAAGTTTGAAGAATGAAGACCATGCCCTGGGAAGATTTGTCCCAACACAATCTGAGCTAGGACAGCAAAGATGAGTCTGAACATGAGTTGATGATTAATTACACTGTTGTCCCCAGGGGTGTGCATTGCTTGGGAACATGTCTCATCAGTCACACAATCCATCCCCCATCAGTTTTCGTAACAAAGAGTTCGGTCTCCAATAAAGTCTTTCGTGTATGTTCAGCTCCACAGAGCAGCTACAGAGCATCAAGTCTCAGTCAAGAGACCTAGATTATATTCCTCTGTCCTAGGTCTGTTAGGAGTCCTCAAGCAAGTCAGCCTCCCTTGATACCTCAGTTTCCTGACCTGTTAACTGAAAGTGAAGTTACTGATATCATTGTAAAGAATCTTCAGACACACCAGGGTAGATTACTGGGCAGCAGATGACAGTCTTTGGGTGAAAGCACTGGAGATGGAGACAGAAGTCCTTAGCCTCAGACTGATACCGTACAATTTTGCCATCTCAAATTGGGAACCTGTGCTGGCATCTTCTGCCATGCTACAAACACACTTCTGCCACAGATTAAACAACAGCTATGAAAGCTTCATCTGGAAGTTCTGGCTTAGTGCTTTGTTGGCCATGGGCCTTTTTTCACATTATTTTGCAGGATATGCTCTGTAATTTAGATCTGATTATCTTGATCACAGCCTTTTCTCCTGTGGGTTCACCATACTAGGTACCCAGAGCCAGGTTTTTCTCTTTCTTAATACTTTTGGCTTTGGATTACAATCCTAATTAATGTGTTGAGCTTTGCCAGTTCCTGTTAAGAAAACAATCAAAGCGTGTTTTGTGAGAGATGAGAACAAGGAAGCGAAATGTTTGATACACTTCCCTGTCTCTACCACCATCTCATCTCTCTGATGACATCGTTTGTGATCCATCATACAGACATTATATCTCATCCAAATTGTTTCACATTTTATTAAAGTCAGGTAGGGGTCATGGAACCAGTTCTGTTCCAGCCCTCTTAGCTGTGTGGTTGTGGGTTTTGGCGAAATACAAAAGGAAAGGATTGGGAGTTTGGCAAAGTCCTATTCTCTTTCATGTGAAAGCCATTTAGCACTGTTGGGGAGGGGGGTCTCGAGTCAGTATCGTGTACCTTGCTTTGAAGCCCTGACATGTTCTGAAGAATGAGAGACCTGTCTGTAAACGAGAAGCAGGCCCATAGTTGTGAAGGGCTGAAGCTGCTTTGAGTACCTAAGTTTTACTTCCACATAGAGACTGTAACTCTACCATTGCACCTTGAGCCCCATCTCCTACTTGAATTGAGCACATCAGTTACAGGGATGCTGTGTTTGGATGTAACAGCTCTAAGTGAATGTCCTCCCTGCTTGGCAAGTGTAAATCCGAGCCATTCCCATATCCAGACCCACCCCATATTTTAAGCCCTTTTGTTCACATTGGCTGATGCCTTTAGCCCAAAGTCTGATGCTCTTCATGGGATGCCAGACTCTGTTTTGTGCCCTCAGGATGGGCTGAGTGTGTTACCCCCACTTTGCCCCGACCACCCACAGTTCTCTGTAATTCATCTCTTCCTGAAAGTAACATGATTGCTTTCGCTATGAGCCACATGAAGACTACACTAACAGATAAGGGTGAACCTGCTTTTCCCTTTACAATACAACTTACGCCATGGAGAACAGAGCACATCCTTTAGAAAGCTGCCCCAGTGCCCAGGTACATTAACTCCAGGCTATCTCAGCTGATGCCAGCAAGAGTGAGGACTTCTGGCTAGGAAACAGTATAATCTCTGTTCACTTCTTACACGCTCTTCTGCTGTGTAAGGACAAGGAAAAGAAATTAGCTGACTTAGCAAGTCATTGCAACCTGGAACAGGTCATGTATCATATTATACCCAGGTGTAATCACACTGCTAAGCGTTGTGCTCAAAGTGAATTCGTTGTTACTTGTGTGCAGTGAAGTCATTGCAGCGGAATAAATGCAATACCGGGACAACCTGCTTTTCTCTCCCTCGCTTCCCTCCGATGCATAATGAAGAGAAGGTAAAGGGAATGAAGAATATCGCTTGCTATTGTACTCTGGCAGGAAGGGCTCATTTGAACAACTGTCAGCCATGGAATTTCATCTGAGTTTCCCAGATAAAATCTGTTTCGGGGACTATATTTACTCAGTGTGTTTAATATGACAATGAATACTCCACACACACACTGATCTTTTAAATAATAATAAAAAAAACCCCAACAATGAAAATCTCACAGGCAGCCTAATAAGTGGAAAATTAATAAGTGTCAAAACCAGAAGATAAAATTCTACCCAGCAAAGCATAAAAGGAGCATCCCTATTTCTTACAACTGAAACTGAACAAAGAAACTGTTCTGCTGCTTTACATCTACCTCAAATATTGAATACTACCACATAGATTTCCCTTGCCCACCTTCCTTTGGGTGGAGTGCCTTCAAAGAGCAGAGTGCAGCTCTGTGCCTGCAGGATTTGGACCTCTTTCAAGGGTTTTTGTTTCAAGTGTGTCTTAGCACCCAAGTGGGTATCTGGCAGCTTTTTCTCAGTTAGTAAGAAACCCTCACTGAAGAGAAGAGGACAAAAGGAAGAACAAAGGGGGAAGAGGGGACCCTGGTGCTGGCAAAGGGGCAGATCCTGTCTTGGAGGTATCCTCATGGGGTTTTCCAGGCACATGGGAACCTGCGCTAAAGTGACATGTAGCTGAGCTGAGCTAATGAGTTCCATGGAGGCTACTGAAGGTTGTGCTTGGTGCCATCATGTTATAGCCACATGGCCTCTGTTTCGGAGCTGAAGCAGAGGCAGAGTTTATGGAAGGCTGTGAAGAAACACCAGAATTGAATGTGCGGTCCCATCAGCTCTACCTTTAGCATGGAAGAGCTCAGAGACTCACTTCTCCCGCAAAACATCAAGGACGAATATCCAAATAATCTGTTGAGAAATGCCAGACTGGTGGAGCGTAGAGGACTTCGGAGCACCTGGAGTAAGTCATCCAGCAGCAGTCGAAGGAGACACAGAAGTGACTGTGGTTGTCAGAAAGATGCAAAATAAAACCCAGAGGTTATGCTTTGCACGCACCCGGAATTACTGCTTGCAAGTAAGAGTTCATGATCCTTCTGGGAGTCTCCTATTAAAAGAAAAGCATTTGAGACTGACTAACCAACTGATCACAGGTTGAATTATTGATTGTACCATTAAGGTCTTCTTTTGAAACATTATCAGGGTTAATGAAATGATTGAACGCTTCTCTCCAGCATAACCAGGGCTGTGTTTCTTTCCAGAACCACTTCTAGGGTTCAGGTCAGCTCACATTGAACCCAGGAGGGACCAGGCTTCTGCCTGTCATAGGGATATGTTGACTACACTGTAAAACAAGTTTATGGATGAGATACTAGCAGGGCACTAGTCATGGAAGAAAATAGGAAAGTTACTATGTACTGGTTCATTATACAGTAATTTACTAATGAAGCCAGAGGCTGTAAATGTGAGTGTATTTAACTCTGCAACTTCTAGTCAGTCAGCTGAGGCAGCTGATGTGCAGTTTGCTCCCTTGCACAGACAACTTCAACAGATAAGAATAGTTTGTCTCAGTTACACCAAGAGATCAAAACTCACCTGATCCCCCACCCAAACAGCAACATCAAACAGCAGTAACATCAGCCCTGGGTGTTTTTGCCTTTTTCAGCCAGCTTTGCGATATTTTTAACTCCTCCTCAGCACTGCAGTAAAAAACAAGCTTTATTGTTTGGGGGATGAGGGTAAAATAACTTACACTGTCCTGGTCTGGAAGTGGGAATATTCATCTTTTCCCAGCTGCTGGTCCTTTCCTTCTGCTCATTCCCCATGCACAGGTCCCCTCCGCATCCCTACAAGGTGACAAACTCCCACCAGCAGGCACGGGCAGAAGTGGCTCTGCACCCCTGGGGTGACATAAGCAGGGGTTTGGGTCCAATTCCAGCAGCCCATCATCTGTCTCCATAGCCAAGAGCTGGCTCTGAGTCTCCTTCTCCGTTAATATATCCATGAGACATTTTCAGTGTGAGAAATCAGCCTCTTGTGTGCACTGCTTTGTGGTTTGCTACCATTTAACTTCTGTTATTTTTTTGTGAAGGTCCATGGGAACTACAATGATTTTTACATGCAAGGATGCCTTTTCTACATCGACTGGCAGACCAGTTAAAAAGAAAACATTATGGCTTCCTCACACAATTGTTATCTTAAGATTTTTTAAGTGTTCCTTAGTTAAAGTAATTCTGTATCATATGTTTAAAATGTCTCTGAAGTAGTTGAATTCACAGTGCTTTGTGAAATTTCCACCAATTGCACACGTATATATATAACTAACCCAACTGCAAATGTAATCTTTCAGAGAGTCCTTCTCCCATTTACTTCCTCTGCATCCCAGTAGTTTTTCTTTCCCCATCCTCCTAATTTCCACTGCAGCCTCCACTACCCTCTTTCC
>NW_009624847.1:33652-50362 GCF_000690535.1 Cariama cristata | reverse complement strand
CAAGTCTTGTCTGCCCATCAGCCTGACCCACTTCAGAAGCCATTTTATCTCTTTGCACAACTTCTACATCTTTGGAAACAGTAGGAGATGGCAGTCACCTTTATAAAAGCTAGTCTCACAACTCTATTTCAGAAAAAAATATATAGAACAAGGGGTGAAAATGCTGGCTGTATGTTTCTTTGTGGTCAAGGTTCTCGGTTCCCGTGGTCTTGATGCATCAGCCTGGAGATAGCCGCTCACCACAGCCCTGGTGTACTGAGGGCCAAGAGTCCTCCATCACTCAACCAATTCCTACTTCACACAACTGCCATGGGTCTGAGAAAACTCATGCCCCCTGCTTTATATCAAATTTTTCCCTTCTGGATTGAAAACCCTGGTGAAAATCTAATTCCAGGCTTGGATGGATGGAAGTATGGAGAAATTCAACTTCAGAGATGGCCTGAGAGGCAATGGTGAATAAACATTGATTATGAGAGAAAGCTGCTCTATCTCTCTGCCACTGCAGCTGCAGGGAGATACAGACACCAGAAGGGGCTGTGAACAAGTGAGGAAGGTGATGTGAGGGAAGCAGGAAGTTTTAGAGGGATTTTTATCACTCAGCAGAGTAAATGAAACATCAGTATTCAGGTGGCTTTGCATGGAACAGGCATCATTAAGAAGACATGTTGAATTAAGGGATGGCAGCAGTTCGTTCAAGTAACTTTGTTTTTAATAGAAGAAACTTAAAAAATTAGTTTATTGCTGACCAGTTTTTCATGCCCTTTGACTTTGATTTCAATCCATTTAAATCTCAAATATCTCACTCTCAATGGCTTTCTGCTGACGAATCGCCTGCTGAGTATCTAAGCTCACAGGTCTCTCTGGGGTCCCTTTGCTCTTCGCGGGGAAAGGGAAAGGCTGCTGTCTACATCCACTTTTATCTCTGTAATTTCGTTATGCTTTGTAGCTTCTTTGACTGCCACTTCATCTTTTCCAAGGTCATCTCTGTCATGAATGCAGAAGCCCAGCACAGGATTCAGACTCTCACCTTGGGGGATTCAATCCGGTTGCCCAAGCACAGGTACATTGTGAACCTAGGGGGTCCTACATGGCCTCCAGCTGCTCTTCTGGGCTGTACAGGGCTCTGGTAGGTCCCAAGTTGCATATGCCAATCCTACACGGATGTCTCAAGCAGCATTTCATCTACAACAAGGCTCCTATGTACAGGCAAGTGGTTCAAACCCTTGTTGGATCCTTAGACTTGGAACAATCCGTTACTGCTTAAAAAAAATAATAATCTGTATTTGAGGCGGTACAAGCCAGTGCATTTATTCAACACTGGACCATGTGACACACAATTTTGTCCTACTACTGGAACCAATGCAGGGAGATAAATCTGTTTACCCCTAGCTTTTCACCAGTAAATCAGTAACCTTTTGAGAAACAAAGCATTTATTGTCCCTACTCCTCTGACTACATTCATTCTCCAATAGCTTTTCTTGATCTTATCTTCCCTTACTCAGTCAGAAATGCTGTTCACACAGGGGGGAAAGAATGGAATTGGAGCGTTTGGCCATGATTTGTTGAATGTCTATCAGCCCAGACAAAGCAGACTAACCAAAATGAGCTTTGCACATCCCAAAATGTCAAAGATTGATGTTGTCAGGGTAATGCTTGAAGTGTGAGTGATCTGTGTCCTGTTGATTTTGTGCAACGTAACAGATGCCCTTGATGTCTCCTCTTGGAAAATATAAACTGAGACCATAGAAGTGCATGGGACTGCTCTTCTGCTCCAACTTGGGCTGAAAATGAAAATGTTTTTCTGAAGAAGAGAAATTCTTCAGAGAAATAAAAAGGACTGGGAAATAAATTTCAGAAGCTGAAGAGTTTAATTGTTGTTTTTGAGGTGGCCAGAAACTCTTTGTTTTAAGCACTTCAATGTTATACTTCATTTTTATGTATGCCTGGGAAGTATCACCACAGGTACCTGCTTTTCCCTCTGTTGGACACTGGGCTTGCTTAGTCTTTCCTTCTGGCTCAATGCAGCCACTTTTGTGTCCCTGTCCCCTGAGAGCAGTGGTCGCTTCAGGATCCTGTATTCCCAGTATCATTTCTGGGACAGGACTTCCCTCCATGTAAGTACCCACATTACAGATGTCTATAGCTGGTTAGGACACAACTCGCTGTCTCCTCACTTTTGCCCTCCCTTAGACCCATACAAAGGGAATGTCACTGCCACACATATTTGTTGTCAGGTATAAGGTGTTAAGGGACATGAGCAGCTGAAATACTATAAATCCTTCAAGGTAAAAGGGACATACTCTGTCCCAGTTTCTTCTTGCACTGGAGTTTACTGGGATGCTGTTGGTCTTACTGGTCTCTACTGAAACCATCCTTTCCTTCCATGCAGGTAAAATCTGTGTTACCTGCTCAGGGACACAACACTTGTGATTTAATAACTCTGTTGTAAAACAACTCTTTCACAGAACACCAGTTCTCCTGGATTTGTCAAATCAGAGGCTTTGGAGAGGTACAAAAGTTTCCAGAGAGAATAGGGAGGGATGGATGTATAGTGGAGGTAACAAAAGGGACATAATGGGGGGGAAAAGGCAATTTTAAGATGTAATATTTCTATGGTTCAAAACAGGAGTTGGATCCTAAAGGAGAAAGGATTATTCCTTGAGAGAGCAACTGAATTTTGCTGTTCCAGCAAGAGAGAAGTCAATAGCTTAGCTCCAAGCAATTATGTTACCAGTCTAGTCTGTCTCTTTCTTTCCCTCTACTTTCTTTTCCTCTCTGTCTTTGTAATGTTCTAAGTACTTTTCAATGAAAAAGGAGAAATGTGATTTTAAGATGAGTTGGGGTTGCACCTTGAGGCAGAAGCAATGCTCAGAAACTACATTTTAATGAATATGAAATATTACACTGTGAAAATCAACGGCTGTTGCTACCGGGTTTTTTTAAGGTATGTTAATTTTTGTTGCTTTTAAATACTCTTGTTGCTGGGAAACCACCTCACACAGTGTAATTGAGATTGGTTCTTCATATCCCATTTTGTCCCTGGCAGGTTTGAAGTGTTCTTAAAAGCTAAAAACTCTGCTGAGGAAATGCAAGGTGCACTTGATAGCAGATCTCTTGGCATCTCTTTGGACAAAAGACATCATGAAATGCATTCATAAAAATTAAAGCTTTGGGGTAGGGTATACATTGAAACTGGCAGGGGGCTACGGTGAATGTATTGGGGTGTGAGGTAGTGGGTGCGAGGATCTGGAAGGGTTTTTTCACAAGTGAGAAGGGTATTTAATGGACTGTGGGAATTAGAGGATCTATTTCACACAAATCTACCTTGGTCTGAATCACTTCTGGCATCCAACATTTCCCTGTTCAGGGGTTACGACTCTTTCTCCCAAATTTTTCAAGACTTGGGTACCACTTTGTAACCAGCTCTCCAGATGTCAACCGTCCTGTGCTTCTTTCTTCCTCTCCTAACATTTTTTTCAATGATAATATGAAGTGGTATACACACACATATCCCCTCCTCCAGCAAACAAACAGAGGGTCTTGGTACCTTATCATGGAGTGTTTCAATCCTTTTAGTCAAAGATCTGTGTGTGCTTTTGGAAAGCAGCAAACCAAACCCCACGTGCATCCTTCTGGGCAGGGCCACCAGATATCCTTTTCAGTTACTACTGACAAAGATCTGACTGTGTATTTATCAATTGTATTCTCCCTTTGCAGATCAGTTTGTTCAAATGCATGTTTTAAAAGATGTGTATCTTTTCTTTTTTCCCGGTTACTTGTTTAGCACCTTCTGGTATCTTGCAGGAATTGTACTGGTAGTCAAGCAATGTGGCTTCAGAGTAAAGATCAGCATACAGCTTAACTATATTTTAAGATGTTTAAAATGCACTCTTGTACTAAATCATTGTGTCTCTGAGATGAAAATATACTTGCTGTTTCTCTGACATAAATCCCACTTTGCCTCTTTCATCTGCTTTCTTTAGCTCCTCCACTGAGTGAAACTTGGCCAGATCCGAGTACTGGGTCTATAGGGAGAAAGTTAAACAAGAAGTACTTAAATGTTATTAAAGACAAAGCTCTTGGCTCTTCACCTACTTGATTAATGCTGCTTATAACTGTTCCTTAAATAAGGAAGAGCAAGAGGCTAAGAGAAACAAAGTCTGTGCTAAAGTTAACGGACTGACTTGCAGCAACACACACGTCCCATTCCCTTTCTTCTTGTCATCTGCTCCAGCCTTGCCTCTCCCTTAGACTGTAAACTCCTCTGTGCACAGATCTGTTGTGCTGAAGTGCTATTCACATCTTTCATCCTACATAAATAATAATACATCACAGTAATAAAGCAGCTGTTGTGAGTTAATTCCAACCAAACTGCAATCTACCCCCGTGCAATAAGACGTCTGCGCAATCATTCTTGATAATAAGTCCTGGGAAATGCTGTGCAATAATCTCAGTGCTTGATTAATTTTTATTTCATAACAAGTCATTATTAATGGGCCAGATGCTGATAGGTTTGCTCACGGTGAGGACAGTCTGACTGCAAGAGAAGAGGCGTTATAAGGAAGGAAAGCAAGTGCAACTAAGCTAGCGCAAGGATATTCCAGTGCATCACTACCAGAATAAAACAGGTCGTGAGTCAAATAAAACAAGATCAGCTTTTAGAAGCAAGTACAATGATTTGCTGCCTCAAAGAGATAATGTTCCTCTTTTAGTTTCTTGTGTCACGCAGCAAAAGAACAGTGAAAAGTTCCTAGAATAGCTGTGCAGGATTTAATGTTTCCAGAAAAAAAAAAAAGAAAAAAAAGAGTGCCTTTACAAAAGGGGTTTTCTTTCTTACAGACTCTTCAGAGAAAGGAGGCTGGGTAAAAGAAAAGAGCTAAGAAAAAGTCCAGGCAAACCCAGAAGAAAAACATCAAACCTTTTCAGCGGGGAATGAAAGCACAAAGGCAAGTCCCTGGCAAATGTCAATATTTACATGAGTCGTGGTAAAACTGCTGGCCAAGAGGGAGAGCAGAGGAGGGTATTCAGAAAAGTGACCTTCTGGACACCACGCACAAGCTTTCTTTTTTGCACTGCTGGATGTAGGGTCAGCCGTCAACAACGACTGAGACATGAGCCACTGATGTAATGACAATCCTGCAAAGCTGAACCAAAAAGCTCCAGTTTCTTGATGAATCGATTTGCAGAGCCATCAAGTCTCCTAGGAGGTCAAAGCAAGATAAATTGGGTGCAGGGTGTGAATACCAAAACAAGTGATAGGGTAGGTTTGGGGGAATGTAGTCTCCATCTAACAAGGGAGCCATGCAGCCATTAGACAGCTAAACATACCCATCCCACACTTAGCTAACAAAGTGAAGCTACTTTGAATTTACCCTGGAAATGCCAAGGACCAGCTCAGATCCTGCAAACCTGCATTGATCAAGCTAGCTGAAATGGCCAGTCCCCTTCTCAGTCATGCTTCAGATATAATCAGCCTGACAAACCCAATCCATATTTTCTTCTGAAAATCATTAGTCATCATATTAAATTAGATTATGTTAACAAATTGCTTCCATCTTCATATTGTTCAAGCAAACCGTCAAGCAAGGGGCACCTTTGGTTTGAGAAAATGACTTGGCCTAAGCTGATAGCAAATTGTACACACTAATTGAAATTTCAAATTAACACCATGTAGCACAGTTTGACTTAATTGCTCTAAAAAGAGTTTTCCAGGGTACAGTCTTTCGGTTTCCAGTGTTACACTGCCAAAGCATTTCTTACTTGTGAAGACATAGGAACCAGTTTAGAAAAGGCTCAAATGCTCCCTTTGATGGCATTGATTTTCCTCTGTGTTTATTGTAATCTCTCTTCAGCTGTTGAAGTACTGCTGTGTGCATGTTCCCAGGAGCTTTTTCCTCCATGAACACAGATGCAGATACAATAGGACTCACCAATAACTGCATGATTTATAGATCCAGCCAGGATCAGACGCTAAGTGAGGTCTGAGTATGTTGGGAACATCAGTGCTCTCTCTAATGAGCCCCACACAGGCAAGGGGAACAAAATGTGAAAGGAACAGGAAAAAAAAATCACTGACTTTTTTGTAAATCAGGGAACAAGAGCTAGCAAAAGAGCTATTTTCCTAGGTAAATGTTGCACCTTGGTTTAGCCACAAACCATGGAAATGCTCTGGGAAATCAGAGGTGCCCATGTGGGACTGAGAGATGCGGCTGGGATTTAGAGGAGACGTTTGCTCTCTTAGAATGATGCTGGAGTCCAGGAGGCCAGAAGGATACCTCAGACCACCAAACTAGCACTAGACCCCATGCTTAGATGTCATTCCACATTTACATTGACTATCATGGGAATTTAGAGTCACAACTTGCACAAAAACATATAGATGGAGACATTGTAATTTAGGTGTCTTAATCTGCAAGCTAAGTCCCACAGTCAAAGCTAAGTGAGATGAATCTCACGTCACTGAAACAAGCTCTAACTTCTCCAACAACAGAAACATGAGCAAGAAAAATCATGAGCTGAGCTTGGTTTGAGTCTCCAGAGACTCATCTGCAAGTCTGTGCACCTTGGAGCAAAAAGGACAGATTCCAGTTTGAATTTCACCTGTAGAAGTTCAAGCATTAAATTAAGACAAAATAGAAAAGGTTAGAGCCAAAGAGCAAATGATCATGGACATGTTCATATTTGCACAGCTGAAACAGTTTAAAACCTCTGCTTCTACCAGCTGTATTTCTCTGAGATGGTTCCAGGGACATCTGCTTTGCCCCACATAAAAAACTTGGAAAAAAAAAAATCTTTAAACCCCATGTTAAAGAAAACATTCAGATGGAAAAAGAGACTGTTTCCAAGGAACCACAGATGTAGGATGATCTGGCTGTCCCTTCAGCTGAGCTATGGCTGCAGACTTTGTGGGCACTTGTAATCAGTGCCTGCACAAATTAAATCAGGTCAAAGTAAATCACAGCTGCAGGATGGCAAGTTAATCTACTGATGCTCTCCCACAAGCACGCATTTCAAGAGGACACCAGCAGCTCACATATATCTCCTCTGCTGCACATACAAACTAGTTGCTTAACCTGGTTCTTTCCACTTTTGAGCTAATGACACAGGGCAAGTAGGAAGCACTAAGGTCACATGCCACACTGATGCTCTTCTCTGTGGAGCTGCTGGGAGTGCTCCTTCTCTGTCTGGGGTGGTCGTTGCACCATCCCAGCAGCCCTGCAAGGTTATTAGCTTCAACGGTAACAGCTACATCCCACAACAGGTTTCTACCAGTGGAACTTGAAATGCCTGGCTTGGAGATGCAGCAAGAATAAGAACCTTTTTGGCACAAGTACACACACGTGGCTGTTGCGTGCCAGCAGTGGAATATGGTCTATTTTTAACTTAGCATGCTTCACGTATGGTATATCTTCAGTTTTTCAGTATCTCAAATGGTCAGGCAGAGAAACAAACGGTCACAACCTGCAAAGCCGGAAGAAGGGTTTTAAATATTTTAAAAGTTATTCTGCATTATGCCAGGCCGGGAAAGGGATAGGAATAGAAGATTTCATTTAGATTACGGTTTCCCTAGAGAATGGGTTGGCTTTGACTGTGTTTCTATATGGTGCCTGACATAATACACTCTCTGAATGCACATCCACAAACCTGAACATATCTCAGAGCAGAGATCCCCAAATGAAACTACAGGGGCCTGAAATGCTGTTTGCGGTTCTGTGTCATAGGGTAGAAATGACCCCAGGAGTGCTTTATAGGTCTCAATTACAGAAAACTACAGCTGAAGTATTCATCCTAGTCCATAGAGAGCAATGGGCATTTTCCAGACATGATTAATCTACCCTAATTCAGATTCATTTCTCCCCAGAAGGCCTTATTTCTCTCTTCTGACTAGAAAGGTAGAGGTGGAGAAATTTACCTCTGATGTGCCTACATTTGATCACACGAATCCTATCAACTGTGGCAAAGACACTGTGTTCAGAATGAAATTAAGTTTCCTAGAGACAAAGAAATCTGTTGCTGTTTTCTTCCAAAACCCATCATGATGTATTACTGCAAGGGTGAATGGGTATACGGTACCCAAGGTTCCCACTGTTGGTGGTGCACACTCTTTACCATCTATGTGAGAGACTGAAGGTGGCTGAAGAGATCCTGGATACTGCAGATGGGTCTTCTGGCCAGAAGTCTTATTTGCAACAAGCAGAGGAAAGTAAGAAACTCTGAAAAATAAACACTGCTAGACTTAAGTAGAGTGAGGCAGGTATTTGTGGCTGTAAGAAATGCAGTGACCTGCTTTGGTGAGAAGACAAAACCACAGAGTTTTGATGGTCTCCATTCTCACAGGAGAGTCTTCAAGGTGTAAAGCTGAGTAGTCAGGAGAGTGTTAAACTTAGAAAAGGGGAAGACAGAAAGGGAGGAACGAATAAGCATTCATTTAGCACAAAATTAAGATGTCAAGAACAAAATTAATCAAGGCACCAAGGGATGTGAAGAGAAGAAATTCTTTAATTGCCTATACTCTAATGCTGGGAGTCTGAGTAATAAACAAGAATTGGAATTGGAACAGCTCATTTATGAGTATACATTAGACCTTGTTGGCATTATTGAAATCTTGGGGGAAGATTTGCATGATTGGAATATTAAAATCACTCATTATAATCTATTTAGGAAGGATAAAGTGGGCAAATGCAAAAGGGGAGTGGCACTCAACATCAAATGTGTTTCTGTGGGAATCAGGTGCCTCAGCTCTTCATGTAAAGCTTTTCAAGCACTTCTGTATGCTTTACATCTGAAGACATGTAAAAAGATGGATGGTAGGGATTTGCAAGGTGGCATCTTTTGGAATGTTGGTTTTTGGGATGTGCTCAACGTTTGTCATTCTTGAAAGACTGTATCTCCAAAAATCAGACTCTTAGTGAACGAAATAATATTCTGGGCAAATCATTGCTTTTTTGCTATGCACAAAAACTCAGGCTTGAAGACTACGGTTTGAATGGCATTACTGAAATTTGCCATAAATAAAATGAGACATAATAAGCTTCGTCCTATTCTCTGATTAAATACTACAGATATTTTGTGCACAGAATTACAGAGACTAGACCATTCAGAAAAGCATTAGTACCTAGTCTTATTTGACCCTTCCTGGCATTACACACAGAAGAAATCTGGTCCTTTATGTTTTTCAATGGTGTAAATTATCACTGTGCTTTTGAAGACGCAGTATTGGCAGGTCTGCAGAATAAGAGAGGCTCTAATCATCACTTATTCTTCTGCTGCGATTTCCCTGACATCAGTTTAGATTCTCACCCTCACTATATATACACATATTTTATTTCCTAGGTAATTTTTGTGATTCTCTCTGCACTTTCTCAGATGAATGAGCTATTCCGTAAGCACAGAAAATTCTCTAAGCCATTATCTTCTATGTCTTTAGGACCCACCTTTTTCCTCCCTCCTATCCTACTCAATCCATATCCATTCTGATTTCGGCAACAATTTACTTCATCCTATTTGAAAGTCCTACACAGTATCACAGAGTTCATATTGCCAAGCTGATTTCATGCCCTCATTATTGTGATCTTTATTCTGCTTCACACTACAAAAGCCCCTCCACCCCTCTGCATCATGTTATCAGAAAACATCTCAAAACCCCAAATGCCAGGAAAGTCCCAAAGTTTTTCTTTCCATATACCAAGAATTATTTTTTTCCCCAAAAAGTTCAGAGATAAACAATAGTAACTTGAATATGTCTTGATTACTCTGAAAAGTTCATTATAAGAACCGTGTGTTTGTGGCAGAGGGAGTAAACAAAAAAGAGAAGAGAAGAGAAGAGAAGAGAAGAGAAGAGAAGAGAAGAGAAGAGAAGAGAAGAGAAGAGAAGAGAAGAGAAGAGAAGAGAAGAGAAGAGAAGAGAAGAGAAGATGTGATGTGTTTGATCAGAACAGCTCACAACAAAGGGGATGAGTCACTGCGTTGCAATGTGACATAAGCAGCAGCTTCTGGATCGGCTAAGACCAGGTTACATAGGACCATCACAAGTCTTTTGGTTGTGTGTAGATTTCTCTGTCTCTCTCCCAAAACATGTGCTTTTCTGGTGTAAAAAAGGGAGACTTGTGCTTCCCCCATTATAGTCAGTGACTCATGCTGCCTTTTCACAACAAAGCAAACTGAAGTCAGAGCAGAGCATGAAAGAAAGATGTGATTCAGACTTTACTCATGATTTCATGCATGAACAATATTCCTGAGTACAAAGTAACATCAGTCAGCCTCTTGTCAATATAGTGCTGCAATAAGTGAAGGCAAAATTGGGATTAACTAGGTCTATGGCTTTGCAAAGCTTTCCCTGCCTCCCCCAAAAACGAGGGTCAGTTTATATGCTAAATCCAGACAATATGATGCAGGGTCCTTCAGCCAATTAACTAATTAGTGCACGGTTTCCCAGCTCCATCTGAAGCTCAGCTCAAACTCTGCTTGCTTTGCTGCAGCAGACACATTTCCCCCCAAGACAGTACGAAATGCCCGCGGTTGTTACCGCACAGTGCGTGTCTGGATGAATAGGCATCTATTCGTATTGACACAGTTACAGAAGCACATCCTGGCATCTCTTGGGAAATCTTACTTGAAGCAAAATTCATTCTAATCAACTCAAGGAGAGGCATTGTCACGGCTATGGGGCTGTAAACAAAAGGCAATGTTTGTCATCTAAGACTGGAGTTAAAAGGAGATATCCTGGAAATGATGGTGGTGTGGAGAACAGTGGATTGGGTCTCTGCTCTCTTAATAATAAAGGAAATAACAGGTACTGATAATAACCAAACTGAGAGGAGCAGCAGCAAGGGCAGAGAAATAACAACAAGGGAAGGGAAGAGATCAGGAATATCAGCTGGAAATAATGAGTGAGATTCAGCTGAAGAAAAAGAATATGAAACAGGGAAGGCAGAGAAGGAAATCCGGTACCGTATAAGCAAGGTTTACACTACAATGGGGCATATGAATGGGATGCAGCAGGCGCTTGCTCAGGGTGCCTAAATTAGCTCGGGAACTGGAGTGGTGCCACAGGAGGCACAGGTGTGGTGGAGATACTGGGCATCTATTTGGGTAGCTGAAGCCCAGCCAACATATTGTTATTGCATTAAAAGTAATTTAGCTATAAGAAGCCAAGCTGGTAAACTCACACTTGCCTACTGAAAGGACACTGGTACTTTCTAGGCTGGTGATCCTTGTGCTGCCAGCTGCACTGTGGTGAATAGTCAGAAACAGCTGTAAACCTCACATCCATCTCCATCAATGTTCAGCGAGTCACCCAGCTCCCACCTGCTGCCTGACGACTGCTTCGGTAAGCAAGGCTGTTGGCAAACCACCAAGTCAGACTTTTTAGACATTCACGCACTGATGTATACTTTGGATGTCCTCATGGCCAGGACTCCAGCTACACTACCCTTCTCAGGTTTGTCCAAGGGTTTGGTATATCATTTTCAGGATGAATGCTGGATATACTGGAAAGTACCTACCCCAAAGCTGACAAGTGCCTGCTACTATGAAAAAGTAGAGGTAGGATGGCCCATCTTGCAGTGGAGGGGAGCAAGTGAAGTTTGGGGAAAGTAAAACTACCTGAAAGGAGGGTGTAGCAAAGTGGGGGTTGGCCTCTTTTCCCAGGCAACTAGTGACAGGACAAGAGGGTATAGTCAGAAACTGGGCCAGTGGAAGTTCAGGCTAGAAATGAGGAGGCATTTCTTCACAGAAAGGGTCATTAGGCATTGGGATGGGCTTCCCAGGGGGGTGGTGGAGTCACCATCCCTGGATGTGTTTAAGAAAAGATTGGACATGGCACTTAGTGCCATGGTCTAGTTGACATGGTGGGGTTAGGGCAAAGGTTGGACTCGATGATCCCAGAGGTCTCTTCCAACCTCATCGATTCTGTGATTCTGTGATTCTCTAATGTGAAAAGACTGGTGCCTCTGGAGGAGCAGAGTTAAAGCCTGAGACATGTTCTCCATGCTGGACAGTAGTTGGGGAAGTGAGTAATAGGAAGTTTATTCACTCTGTAGCCTCAGCTTTTCAGGTCCTGGATGTTTTAGGTTGTTTTTCCTTAAAAGACTTCCACTGAATACTGAACAGGGCTAAGCTTTCAAGTATTCGTTAATGGAGGTGGTCCAAGAAGGAGTAGAAACGATCTGGCAATGGGTTGGATTGGTATGCAAAGAAAGACTTGAAAAGGCATGTATCACTTGGTTCAGTTAAGTGGAGAACAGAAGAAATAGAAGAGACAACCACAACTTAACCAAAGGATATAAACTTTGGGGCCAAGATTTCTTCCCTTAGGCTACAAGAAACTGCTGTTTTCACTCATTCACTCTCACAAAGGCTAGTTTCAGAGTCTGTGCCAAGGGAAGAGCAAAGTACAAAGCAAAGCACGTTTAAATTCCAGCAAGTGTCCTTGGAGGGACACCAACACTGAGGGAAACAGGACATCAGCTCTTCTTGGTCATAGCTACTTTGGGATCACTCTTCCTTTGGACTCAGACCTGCCCCTCACTGAGTGTTATGTCCCTCCTCATTCCTCTCTGATTTCTGCCCTGCACTGACTTCTGGTCATTTCTGTACAGCACCTTCAGGCACAGGACAGCAGCGCTATAACTCAAATATCTTTCTGGGCCAGTTGCATCAGTTTGTGAGGGTCCCAGAGCGAGGATTTTAAGACTCAACTGGCCAAAAACAGTAGGAGCTGCAGCTGAGAGATAACTCAGCTTTAGTAGAGATGTGATCACTGATCTACTGTTTGAGTTTTATCCCTGGTTTAGTACACCTATGTCATTTATATTAAGTCATTCATCCCTGCAGCAGGACATGTCTGCTCTTCACTGGTGGTCCTGATTAACTATAATGTACAATTTAATTTATTTCACTAAAGACAAGCAGTAACATTTGTCCCTTCCTGATCCCTTACTGAAAGCAGAACTCTTTAATATATAACCTTTTAATAAATTATGCACTGCGTTGAATAAAATGTACCATAATGTGTGTGCGCGTGTGGATGGACACATACACTGTGGTTTTAATTGAAAATAAGGAATATTTCTGTGTTTAAGTGGACACATGTCCGTTGTGAATCTCCTCCTTGGATTCCCAACTGTTTGTCTTCAAGGTTTTAAAAAATAAGGATATCACTTAGAGCTGTGGTTGTATGCTAGGAGATGGCTACTTGAAAGTCTTTCAAATTCAGAGTCATCATGCTCAAATTTGTCTGGGGATCTGGGCTTAACACATTTTTTTATCAGTATCCAGGTGTCTGATTTCGATCACACTGGTAGGAGGAACATCAGAATCCCAGCTGAACAGCTGAGAGGTAAAATCATAAAATCAAACTAGGGCTTTTTAAAGAAGACAAAGGAGAATAGAAAAGTTGTCCCATCAGTGACCGTTGTGCTTTAGGCACACGTTTTCCTTCACCCTCATTGAGCATTCTCCAAGAAGACCCAGTGTATGTTTTCACTTAAAGCTGAAAGTGAAAGTTTTTTCCCAGAGAGAAACGAGCACAGTGTGGCTATTTAAATACACATAGGATCATTATAGAACGGTGTTTCTGCTGAATTCACATCAGACACCTGTGAGAGAGCTTGTTGCAGCAGCTGAGGGGAAAAATAACATCAACATAAATATACCATATAGTGCTGGTCAAGCTGAGTAGCCACATGCCACATCACATCTATTAGGTTGAGTGGGCATTTGGAAAAGTGGGTACTAAAATAAGCAGCATGGTGAAAGTGTACCAGTGCCTCAGAAGCTGACAATTGCAAGAAGCCCTTTGCAGTGCTGCATTCATCAGCCCTGTCTTTCTCTGCCTGTTAATCCTCCCTGCTTTGACTTCTTATTGTCCTGGTTCAAGCTCTCAATGAGCAATGGCCATTTTGAGGACCCCAGAGTTGCTGCCATGCTCTACAGAGGACCTTCACTACCACATTTGCAAAAGGCATGAATAAAATTTGAGCAGCAATGGAGAAACGTGATAACCCAGCCTAGTGAAAGCAAAATATAGCTCTGAGGCAGCTTTAGGCTACTCCCTGTAATTCCATATGTTGTCCCATGGCACCATCACTGTGATGTCCGAAGACCTCGTGGACTTCAGTGTCTGGTTACAAAGATCCTGCCTCCTAGGCCAGGAGGGTCTCCACTGATGGGGAAAGTCTACTCGGCTAAATAAAAGAGAGCAAGCTTGAGCATTTATCCGCCCTCAACCACAAGGGCACAATCCAGTCATTACCAGTTGGCCTGAGGACCTCAGGCTGGTCCTTGGCTCTTTTCAATGAGGTGGCAGAGTCATGAAAGAGAAGTCAGACCCAAGGGCATTATGTATTCACAGAACAGCTGGGTGCAGAGATCCCCAGAGAAATAGCAGTTCAGCTACATACATGGCTGGGGACAGTGCACCCATATTGGCCAGCAGACAAAGACTCCTCAAACTAAGAAGGGGTTTACTAACACAGGAGCAGCACCGTGCTGAGATGATGGTTGCAGGATGGCCCTAAGTTAGTGTCTCTTAGCCATGGGGACACAGCAACCAGCTCTTTCCCCACACTTAACTGTCCACCTGTCTTCAAGATGCACAACCTAGAAAACTACTTAAGATGGTATCTACCATAGACAGCTGTGCCACAACTAGACGTGTGAGCTTCCTTTTTGAACAGAGAAAAACTGGTATTTTTGTGGTATGTTCCATCTCATATTAGACACTGCTTTTAGGAGGAGAGGGCAGCATGCTCTCCATGACCCCAGGGGATGCTCAAGTCTCCCATGGGGACTGTCCATCCACCACGATGTCTGCTTTGCCACTTTTCAGGGCCGACCAGAGCAGTTACCTCCTTCCCTCACAGGATATTCCTCTACTGCCCTCATGAGAGCTGAAGAAGTCCCTCAACAGACCAGCAACAAGCCAAACCCAATCCGTCATCCAGGAAATAACTGCAGCGAGTGTTGCAAGGCTCCTTGTATTAACTGACCCACTTCAAAATACATTTCAGAAGTGATTTATCTTTTACTCTTAACACTTTTAAGTCAGTTGTCATTATAACGAGCTACAACAGCAGCTCCTAAAAAAAAAAGAAAAACAAAAAAAAGAAAAGAAAAAATGGGGTATCTATATTGTCCACAGTGAAATAACAATGATTTAGATTTAGCCTGCTATGCTGTTGCTGGTTTCCGGGTATTTTTTTTTTTTTTCCTTTTTCTTTTTAAAGTTTGTCTTCCTTTCACAGGAAAATTGATTGTTTGAAGGAATCAAGATTGATGCACCTAATATTTACAAACGACACACACTCCTGGACACTCTATTTTCTGGTGTAACCTAATAAGAAATTGATTTGTTAGTTGCTGGGCCTTTGCCTTATTCAACACATTTTAAAATATTTATATATGTATATTAGTACTAATCAGCCCTGAAAATGATGAACAGACTGGTTAGAATTCTAATAAACTGAAATTTTGGTCATACAATATCCAGTAAAAATGATCAATCTAAAATTTTTTGTCATTTACGCACTTATCTAGGAAATATTTCTTAGTTAAGGCTGGCTTTTCTGGAGTAAGCAAGAATTTGATCACTTTCTTCTGTGATCATCTGTTGTCAGCTCTGTATCCCTCAGGCTTTTGTGTTACTCTTGTTTTGATTTACCATTTGATCTTTTTCATTTTGTCATCTTTGAACACATCTGAAATCCAGCAATGAGGATCATATGAAAAGAGATACATTTTTGCACGCATTAAAAGTTGAAAGAATTTAATAAGATGCTTTCCTCTCTGTCTCTCAGAAGGGAGGATTCATCTGATTTATCTGGCTGTTCATGTGCACATCTGAAGTCCAGCACAACCATGCTCCTTATTGAGGCAGCGGAGAAGACTGATGGGATTTGTAGTCCCAAAAGTGGACAATCTTCACAGAAATAAGCTTCCAGAAGGATCAAGCTGCGGGAAGATGAAAAGCTGGCTACTTTTGAGATGCAATACTTGGCTTGATTGAATACAGAAGTGGGTGTTGGAAAGCTGCTATGAGGTCTCCCCAGAGCCTTCTCTTCTCCAGGCTGAACAACCCCAACTCTCTCAGCCCATCCTCATAGGAGAGGTGCTCCAGCCCTTGGATCATCTCTGTGGCTTCCTCTGGACTCACTCCAACAGGTCCATGTCCTTCTTGTGCTGAGGACCCCAGAGCTGAAGGCAGTACTGCAGGGGGGTCTCACCAGAGCAGAGTAGAGGGGCAGAATCCCCTCCCTCGACCTGCTGGTCACCCTGCTTTAGATGCAGCCCAGGATATGGTTGGCTTTCTGGACTGCAAGCATACATTGCCGGGTCACATCGAGCTTCTCGTCAACCAGCACCCCAAGTCTGGGGCAGAGCTGCTCTCGATCCATTGTCCACCCAACCTGTATTTGTGCTTGGGCTTCCCCTGACCCATGTGCAGGACCTTGCACTTGGCCTTGTTGAACTTCATGAGGTTTGCACAGGCCCACCTCTCCAGCCTGTTCAGGTCCCTCTGGATGGCATCCCTTCCCTCCAGCGTGTCAACTGTACAGCACAGCTTGGTGTCGTTGGCAAACGTGCTGAGGGTGCACCCATTCCCACTGTCCAGGGGGGACAGGGAACAAGCACACACCCATGGGTCTTTCTGCATAACAATCCCACTCCTGCCCCAGCAACGACTACAGACATTAACCGCCCTCAGCTCCG
>NW_009624847.1:576-33440 GCF_000690535.1 Cariama cristata | reverse complement strand
TGGGCAGTTCTTCATTCTCCCAGTCCCTGCCTTTGCCTTCTGGGACTTGGCCGGTGTGGTTGGAGCACTTGCCAGTGAAGATGGAGGCAAATAAGCCATTGAGTACCTCAGCCATTTCACGGTCACTGCAGCCAAGGCTGCCCTTGAGCTTCACATTCCCCACTAGAACCTCCTTGTTGGTGAGAACAAGGTCCAACATAGTATCACTCCTCGTTGGCTCCTCTGTCACTTGGAGAAGGAAATTTTCAGCAATGCATTCCAGGAAACCTCTGGACTGCTTATGCACTGTTGTGTTGTCCCTCCAACAGATATCAGGGTGGTTGAAGTCCCTCATGAGGACCCAGGCTTGTGAATGTGAGGCTGCTTCTATCTGGCTATAGAGGGCCTCATCTGCTTGGTCTTGCTGGTGGGGTGGCCTGTAGCAGACCCCCACTATAATGTCACCTGTCCCTGCCCTCTCTTTAATCCTGACCCATAAGCTCTCAGTCAGCACCTCATCCCTCCCCAGGCAGAGCTCCATGCACTCCAGCTAGTCATGGGGTGGAGAAAAAGACATTGCAACTCATGCGATAAAGTCCCAAAAGAAACCAAGCCCACCAGCTGCAGACTAGGATCCCAACAGCATGAGCCCTCATGCCAGCCTGTCACGAGCCTGCCATGGTGCTGAACCCAGAGTAGGATGATGCTGTGGTCTCACACAGCCTTTGCACAACATGGGCACATCTGTGAAGGCTGAGAGCAGAAGCCAAAGGCTTGAATCTCATCAACAAAAGGTGTGATTTCACAAGGTTTCATAGAAACATGGGGTAGCTCAGGTGGAAGGGACCTCAGGAGGTCTGTAGTCCAATATTCTGCTCAAACAAAGGTTAAATATGAGACCTGGCCATGTTGAGGTCTTTGTCCAGTCAGGTCTTGAAAACCTCCAAGGATGGGGACGTACAACCTGACCGGGTCCCTATTTCAGTGTTTGATTATCATTATGCAGGAGGGGAGAAAAGCTTATAACTAGTCAGAACTTCAACTGCTTCAGTTTCTGTCCGTTTTCTCATCTACCCACGCCATTTCTCCATGAAAAACCTCACTCTGTCTCCTTTGTGACCTCCCTGTAGGTACCAAAAGGTGGTAGTTAGATCCCTCTTGAAGCCTTCTCTTCTCCGGGCCAAACAAGCCCACCTCCCTTATGACCAGGGCAAGTGCTCCAGCCCCAACTCCCAACACGGGACTCGCTTCTGTTTGATCAGTGTCTTTCTTGCCCAAACCTGGAGGCACTATTCTAGACTTGGACTAACGAATGCCAAGTAAAAAGGGGAAGTTATTTCCCATGACCTCCTGGCTATATTCGTGTCAGTACAAGCCAGTATCCTAACACTTAAGGCTGCTGGGGTGACCGTCTACCCCAGGTTCTTTTCAGCAGAGCTGCTATGGCAAAACATGTGAACATATAGCTCATGAATTACTTTTTGTCCAGCACATTGAAAAATATGACCCACCTCTAAGCACTAAAACCACTTTATATCTGGAGAGGGCACAGCTCCCATTTAAAGTCCTCAGCTGAGGCTGCACCTCCTTGTCCCCAGGATGAATCAGCTCCTCAAAAAGCTCTGGGGCTGCTTGGATTTCCTGGGCTGGAGACTGTCTTACCTGAATCTGTCACTGCTGCTTTTGTTCCCACCGTGTTTCTGTGATCACAGCGCTGCTGTGAGTAGCTGCTCTCTCCTCAGCAGACTTCCTGACAGGTGATTCCTTTACAAACAAGATTTAGGATAAAACGAAAGTTGAGTTCCCAGTGACACCCTAATTTTCTCCCTCCAGCACTTCAAGTCTGGGTTCATTATCACCTCTTTAATTGGATAATTATAATACAGCTGACAATCACTTGGTGCCATCCAAAGGCATTTTTGATCTCACCTTTTTTTATGTGTGTGTATATATATATAAAAAGCAGAACAATTAAACATCCTTTCCTTTGTCACATCCTTTGCAAGAATACCAGAGAACCCAAACTGGATGTAAATGTGTGTAGGGCTGGGAACGACCCAGTCCTCAGCCATTATCTAACCCAAACAACATCATGGCCACTCCGATACAGATTATCAAAGCTAGAAAGGGTGATGAGGGGACCCAAGTTGAATAATATTTAACAAATGAAGAAAAGGATGGTCAGCCCATCACCAAGACCAGCCCCAATATAGGACTAGCTACAGCTACTTCCAGTATGACTATGTTGAAAAGGGATATGGTGGCTCACTTCACCAGTGAGAAGGAAAAACAACAAGAGGAGGAAGCTCTTGCTAACAGACTCTTAGTCTCAGGAGTGAATAATATTAATAGGTTGCCTGCAATCTATTAGGAAAAGGAATTAATTAGTATCTTTAGATGAGTTTGTTTTGTGTTTGTTTAATTATGCACACAGGAAAAAAAAATACCATCTGCCCTTTTGAAAAAGAATAAAAATGCAATCACACAGGAGCAGATGCCCGAAGAAGGCAAGTGGAACTGCAACACACAGCAAAGCTGATAGCAACAGAATCCTTAAGCATCGCTCCATTTCCTGTAAGCACATTTTAAATGGCCAAGCCTTTCTTCTGCATCCCTTGAGAGATAGTATTTCAAGAGAACTTTTCCATGCTGCAGGAAGACTCTTCTATCAATGCTAGAAAATGGTCTGTTCTGGTAACAGTGCAGTCCATTTGGGATAAGCTCTGCATCCCCCTAAATCACAGAATCGTTGAAGTTGGAAAGGATCTCTAGAGAACATCCAGTGTACCTCCTCTGTTCAGAGCAAGGTCAGCTACCACAGGTTTGCCTAACACCAGGTCCGGTAGTTCTTTGAGTATCTCCAAGTACGGAGACTTTGCAACCTCTCTGGACAACCTGTTCCAATGTTCAATCACCCTCACAGTAAAAAACTTTTCTTACGTTTAAACAACTTAATGTGCTTCAGTTTGTGCCTCTTGCCTCTTGTCCAGTCACTGGGCAACTCTGAAAAAAGCCTAACTCCGTCTTCTTTATTCCCCCATCACATATTTATACACACTGCTAAGATCCCCCTGAGATTTCTCTCCTCCAGGCTGAATAGTCCCAGCTGCCTCAGCCTTTCACATGACAGATGCTGCAATGTCTTAATCATCTGCCTGGCCCTTCAATGGCTCTATGGCTGTTCCTCCCCAGATGCAGGACTTTGCATTCACTTCTGTTGAACTTCATGGGCTTCCCCTCTGGCCATTTCTCCATCCCATCAACGTACTTCTGAAAGGCAACACCACCATTTTATGTATCAACCACTCCCCAAAGTTTTGTATCATCTGCAAACTTGCTGGAAGAGGGCTCTGTCCCATCATGCAAGTCATTGATAATAATGTTATTTTGTTGGTCTCAGTACTGGCCTCTGGTGCTCACCACTCATGACTGATCTCCATCTGGACTTCATGCCACCACTTGTAACTCTTTGATTCCAGTAATTCAGCTAGTTTTCAATCCAACTCACTGTCCACTTACCTAGTCTGTATTTTATCAGCTTGAAAATGAAGATGTTGTAGCAAACAGCATCAAAAGTCTTGTTAAATTATGAAAACATTCACTGCTCTTTTATCCACTGAACTAGTCATTTCTTTGTAGAAGGCTTTGGTCAGACACAATTTCTCCTTCATGAGTCCATGCTGACTACTCCCAAGCACTTTAGTGTCTTTATACACTTGGAAATGGCTTCTAGAAGAACTTGCTCTGTTGCCTTCCTACAGATCAAGGTAAGGCTGACCAGTTCATAGTTCCCTGATCTTCCTTCTTGAAAACAGGAGTGATATTTGCTGTCCTCGAGTCCTTATGAATCATTCCCATTCACCATAGTCTTTCAAAGATAATGAACCAGCTCCCTCAGCACCTTTTTTGCTCCCCATCAGGTCTTATGGCCATGATCTGTTTAAGTATTCCTTTACCTGATCCTCTTCCGCTGAGGGTAAGTCTTCTCTGCTCCAGGCTTTTCCACTGGTGTTAAAGGCCTGGGATTCCTGTAGGCTGTTTTTATCAGTAAAGGCATCAGTGAGGCAAAGAAAGCATCCAATACACTGGCCTCCTCCATGTCCTTTGTCACCTAGTACTCTGCCCCTTCAGCACTGGGTTGACATTTTCTCTAGCCTCCTTTTGCTGCCGATGCACTTGTGGAAACCCTTCTTGTTGCCTTTCACATCCCTTGCTAGATTCAGTTCCAGGTGGATTCTGATCATGTAGGGATGACATTTGGAAAGCTAGACCACATCTCTATATTTATCCTGGGTGACCTGATCTGACCCTGTTTCCACCTCTTACGCACTTCCTTTTTATGATGGAGTTTTACTGGGAGCCCTTTGTTCATCCATGAAGGCTTTGTGCCATCTCAACCTGTCATCCTGCGTGTGTGAAGTCCCACTCTTGTCCAGACTCCACTCTACTTGCAAAACATGACAAACCTTGGCCCTAAGGAGGAAGGAGTCCGCTCCACAAGGTATGGGCACAAATCATTTTCCCAGAGGAACATCAGAAGAAAAGCTTCAGATTCCTATCTAGCTCTCTGCATATACAGCTACACGCTACCCTTGACTTTGCAGAGGCTGCATTGCAATAACTGAGTCCTTTTTCTATAACTGCCTCCATCCAGGCTCCTTGGACTTTTGCAAAGCCAATAAAAGTTAATAAAAGCTTTAGAATATGTTCTCATGTTGAATACACATCCTTTCTCCTTATGGATCTTTTATGGGTGATAAAGCATCACTGGAGATGTCAGATAGTTTGGTAGTAGGGATGAAACCACCTGGACATTTAATCACATCCAGTACATGGTATTATGCACAGTGCAGGTGATAAAATCCTCTCGTGTAATATATTTTCCAAGAGTGGAGGGGGAAAATGGAATTGAATTTTTTTCGTATTATTAATTGAGCACAGTGGCCATATTTAAAAGGTAAAGTCTATTGAACGATGAGCCTGTGATAGGTTCATGGGAACCAGTAAATCAGCATGTCCCTTGGGTTTTCCTAGTCATGTTAGCGCCACTTGATATTAAAAAGGAAATTGCTGTGATTGTTATGCAATTGTGGATCACACGTGCAAAGGTGCCAGTGCTTTTTAGTGACACAATACATTTTCTTAGGCTTAGTAAGAGAAATCTACCAGCAGAACAGAGGAAAGGTGTGAATTTTAATGCAACATCTCCTTCAGTTATTAGAAACTGGTGTCACACTCTGATGGTAAAAGCTCTGATTCATGAGAATTGTTCCGCTGGCACCAGTCAGCCTGTTGCATGGATGTGACTGCATAGCACAGGGGATTATCAGTCTAGATAAGCAAATTTTTTCCAAGCAGCACTCAGTGCAAGTTGTTCCAGAAAAACAGGGTGGAAATCTAGGTGCAGTCAGTAAGTGGACTTTCTGTATTTAGAGTCCATTTTCCTTATCATCCTGGTAGCCTGTGTTACAGCCTGGAGCTGTGGGCTTCAACCCTTCTGAAATCCAGGTTTGGCTTATAAATAAGCATTTTTTTCTCTAGAAAATGCGCATCCACACAACTCCAGCTCCAGCTTTGTTTCCCTTGTTTACCAGGGATCACCCTTCTTGCAAGCCCCCATTAAGGACAGAGTCATTTGCTAAATGAAACACACCATTTTAAAAAGAGGACAGTCCTCTCCCCAGACTGCTATGAAGAAGGAGCATTAGTCACACCACACCAAACCTCCCATCTCCTGGGGTTTAGTTTGACTGGAGAACACAAAGTATTGTTGAACAATCCTGTGCTAAAAAAGCTCAAGAGAAAACTCAGTCCAAGCTTTTCCCCAAACCATCAGTGTTTCAAATGTTTCTTCTTCAGGACAGTTCAGATCTTTGTCCCTCCATGGGCACATTTATGGCCCATGAACAAGGTCTTGAATAGCCATGATTAACCTGACGAGGTGTAGGAATGGTGACACTATGTTATTTGAATCTGCAGTAGAGAACGACTGGGCACTGAGATCCCTGTTTAGCTTCACTGCTATTTTAAATTGATTTTAGAATTAAGGTACACCTCACAGAAATAGTTGCCGTATATGTTTAATGTGTATTATTTATAAAGAGACATTTTCTTAAGGCTGTATGGACACATACAGAAAAGAGTTGGAAGGTTTGAACCGAAGCAATTCATGCTCCAAAAATGTCTATTTTAAACAATGAAACAATATCAGCAGCATTTCTTTTTGTTTTAGAATCGTGCTGAGTGGCTTAACTGTGCCAGATGGTTTGTTCATGTCTTAGGAGTGAAAAGAAATGTCTGTGAGCTCACCCAAACTTGAATTTCCTCGTTGAGACACTTCTGACATGAAAATAATGAAGATGCTGAGATGAAAGTAATTTAAGGACATTTATTCGATTTTGTACTAGATAGACAAAGAATATACTAGACAATGTGTCACAGGAGATAGCGGCAAGGAAAGCACTGTGAAGAAGGAGAAGATAATCTATGCAGGTGCTGCAGGAACATATAGGGTAGAAGCAGAGTTATTTACCCCTGCATCGTGTGCTTGGAGATTAAAAAGCTCAGGGGTGCCCAGGCAAGAGGCACGGTCCCCCAGGATCATATGAGCTGCTTTATCCTCTACTCCTCGCTGCGCCCAGCTGCAGGGCTTGGCTTGGTACAAGTGCTCTGCAAGTACCCGAAGGAGAAAGGGGTATTTTATTTCAGACTAAGCTTTCTTATAAAAAGGTAAGTGAAACTGAAAAATGTCCCTCCACGGCAAATTCTCTAGATATTTCTCTGTTTTGTGTTTTCCCTCACATCAGGACAAAAGAAATGTGTGTTTTTCTTTTTACAGAATGGACAAGGGAGCAACAAAGAAATTCAATTTGGAAAGGTCAAAACAGAACAGATGTCAAATGCTCTTTTTGACATTTTCAGCTGAAGAGAAATGTTTCGACATGCCTGAAATCAAAACCTTTCCATTTGGTTTGCTGAAAGGTTTTGTTTTGAGTTATGTCAACATTCAACTTTGTTTTCTCACAGCATCACGTGGTCTTATGGGAACTGTAGTTAGAAATAGTTACATTGCCCCTGCTTTTCTTGACCAGGCTTCCTGCTCCCAATAATTTTGTGCTAATTACAGTGTAATGTTATGTCCATGACACGCCACATTTCTTGGCTGGTGGGAAATCAGTAGAGATCCTTAGTGGAAACACAATCCTCTGAGGAGATTATTTTATTAGTGAAAATGAGGTTAAAACTACCAGTCCCATCAGGCCATATACCAGCAGGAAAATGAGATTTAATACTTTGTTAAGCAGTTTCCAAAAGAAGCACGTTCTGAACAGTCTAAAAGGAAAATGCAAGTATTTCACAAAACTCCAAAAATGTTTCCTTAAAATTTTCTACATATATAGAAAAGTTTTTTGAATGGAAAGGTGTTGTTCATCTGTAATTAGAAATGATGGGCCCCATCTTGGTGAGCCACAGCCCTCACAAATGACATGCAGAATAAAGCTGTGTCTACAGGAGAAAAAGTGTCTTATCAGTGACGGAAAACAAAGAATAAAAAGAAAAAAATAGAAAAGTTTAACATTGCCACATGATGAAACATATTATTTTACTAAACAGCCTTCCTACACAAAAAAATTAAAAAAAAAACCCACCATAAAACACTACAGAGCTGATTCCAGTCTGAATGACAATAATTATAATGTACATTTGTGTGGTGTCAGTCATCCTCACAAAATCCCAGGTGCTTAATAAACTGTAAATAAAGAGATCCTTCAGCAGTTATTGGGGTGGAAAGTAGCAGCCAGTCTACATCAGCAATGATGCTCAATGGATATTTTGGGATGGATTTTGCAGTTGAGAGAATAGGGGGGAATTTTATTTGCAAGTATGGTTGCTACCAAAGCTCTCAAGCAGCAGGGACATGATCTAGGGGTAGCACTCTTTAGTTAGGGTCTAGGGACTAGGGTCTAACTCTAGACCCTAACTTTGACACTGACCTACCTTGGAAACTTCCTCTGAGCTGCAGCATGACCTTGAAGACACCTGAACTCCTCAGGCGCCTCCATCTGTGATTTTAATGTTCCTGCACTTAATCTTGTGTCTTTTGGCATGTCCAGACTGCCCAGGCAGGCTGGTAGACAAAGGACAAAGAAGCCTGGTAAGGGTCAGTGACCAGGTATTCCCCATGCCAGTGTCTTTGGCATATTGCCCTGAGAACCCCTACTCCTATTACTAGGACTCAGATGCCTGTGAAATGCCCTTTGATTGTCAAACACCACTTGGAGATAGAGCTCCTATCCAAGAAACAGGAGACTGATTCTCCTTGCGAAGTGGAGTGATCCAAAATCTCATTTCCCCTCCCTTCTAGGGACATTTGTTAAGGTGGAAGATGGTACCCATTCCTCCTGCATAGAAAGGTCAAGTCCTCTTCACCTTGAGGTGAAAAAGAAAATTAGTCAGAGGGGCAGCACTCTAGACATAAGAACCCTTTCTTAGGAGAGAGTTCTGATCTCTGGCTTGATCCACATGCTATATTTTTTTCTTTTTTCCTGTGAATGGATAATAGAAAATACAGTTAGCATCAAGATTTTAGGTCCCAAGTTTGGAAGCAATGGGGACACTGTAGTGTTTCTGGCCACTAACCACCCAAGTGTTTCTGAACCCTACAGGAGATGTTCCTTCCACGGAATTTAAGCAAGGCAAATGGTAAAGTGGCAGTCGAAGACTGGGTGAGGTCCCATGGGCAGCTGAGCCAATCTTGCTGCCAATAGGGGAATCTTGCTTTGGGAAAGCTCCCTTTTCCCTGCTTCCCCTCTCATCATCTCTGTTCTTCTCACTTTTCTCCCCTTTCCAAAAACCATGCGTTGTTAAACTAGTTCAAACCACCTGTGAAGCCATCAAAATTAGCTAATGGGAGACATACAGGGAATATAAAATCACGTCCAGAATAGAGCTGCTGTACAAGGAGAAAACAGTCATCACTTTGATTGGGTTGGTGCTCTCCAAAGGGCAGGCGAATATTTAACAAGAGGGACCATTGAAAAATAAGCAAAAAGGGAAAAGAAATGTGTCAGAGCTAGGGAAAAGACAAGGCATTGGACATGTATGGAGTTTATTTATAGATTCATTAATGGTATATGTAGGATAAATGGCCAACAGTAACAAAAGAGAACAGATGAGTGAGTGAGTGGGTATGTGATGGTGTGAGCACAGACACCTTCTAAGGTTCAGCTACTAATTTATAATAGAATACTTTCAGTAAGTACTTTTCTGTGTTGTTATGATCCTATAAATTACTCTTTTCTTGGAAAGAAAAGGACTGGAGTGAGGCAGACAAGAGATGACACCCGCTGAAAAGATAAATACAAATATATTCCCTTTTTCTAGCAGCTTTTATTTCACTTTAATAAGTAGAGGAATAAGATGCTACAAAATTGTCTGTAATTACATGACTATTACGGTGCATCTTCTGCGAGTGAGCAGGGCAGCCATCAAGTCTCACAAGTCTCATCTAGTCTCACTAACACACTTTGTTGTATGGATCCTGACACAGTGAGAAAAAACCTGTTGGATGTCTCAATTACTGGGTATTAGGGATTCCACTCTGAACTGTGTTGCCAGTGGTGCAAAATCAGGGAATTTTCACTGAAACTACAGTAACTGCAGTGGTTTGCACTAAATTTGGAGCAGGCTTATCGAAAACACTTTTTCTCATCATGCTACCTACAGGCTGGAGTGATTGAATGGTATTTTTTTTAAAGCTTTTTGTATCAGGTGTATTATAGTGTGGCCTCAGACTCCCATATTCACCCAGCACATTGTTATTAATGTTACTAACATTAAATTTGCTTTCATATAGACTAAATGCTCTAAAACACCCAATACCAGTAATGTAGGCAAAAAACACTTCTCCTCCTTTTCTTTCATTCCATGGAGTTTGGTATGCCTAGAAGTATACTTGTGTGTACTTACAAGAATAATACTAGCATTTTAGCAGGAATCGCCTGGCCCAGATTTGTTAGTCAGATCCTATCAGGTTAGCCATGATTTCCATGTCTCCATTTTGACACTCAGTCAACTATCAATTATTGATTTGGGGTGCCTTGACTTTCAGATTACTTAAATTGTTCATATGCACTGAAAAACTGATTACAGCATAAGGGATTAGAAGATATATATCTGAAAGCTGGAACCACCAAGGATAATGTAGGATAGAGGGAAGGAAAGAGAACATACATTGCATCTCATATGTGGCAGAAACCTTCCTAGTGGCAACGTATCTCTAATTTTATGATAATGGACAAAGTCCATACAAAAACACACTTGTCCTCAGACCGCTGCCTGCTTGGTATTTCCAGCACTGGTACTTCTTCCAAAACCGGAGAATCCATACAAAAAAAATCATACTGACTTTTGGAGGAATCAGGTGGTCTTCTTGATTATTGGGTTAAATCAAGGGATTGCTGAAGCCAGGAGTAGCATCTTTCCTGAAGTCCGGGAAAGGTTTCTCCCTGCGACAACTCTTTCTAAGCAATTCTGTGCAGCAGTTGGAGCTGTCATCTTGGCTTACTGAAGGGCTGCAAATACAAACCCATGCAGAACAGCACAAGGCGTCTGCCGGCAGAGTAGGGGCTTTACCAGTGTCAGCTAGCGCAGCCTTGAGCAGAGGTGAGGTAAAGTAATTTTATTCTTTCAGAGCCTTGGCTGTAACCGTTTCAAGTGGACTGTTTCTTTTCTGAAACATGAAAACAATTTCCTCCCACTGCCATTTAGGATGATTCAGCCTTTCTTCAATCTATTTTTTTCTGTTAGTTACCAAAAGCTGTTAACTTTCAGCTGTTGTGCTTGGAGTTTTTGGTTTGGTTTGGTTTGGTTTTATACAGAAATTCATCTCCTCTTGATGTTTTTGCTTGCTTTCAAAAGCTCATTAAAAATAACAAGGAACAAATTGGCTGGAAAAATGAACGGTTGATGTATCATCCTTTTTCTGCGTCAATCTGAGAAGACTGAACCAAACTAAACCTTTTCCATTCACAAGTAAAGAACAGACCCTTGTTACTGGAACACCTTTACAATGTATTATTGTCTGGGAGGTGATCATGTTAGTTGACAGTGACATAGGAAAAGATCAAGCAGTGGAGACACTCCTGGCCCCTGTTCCAAGAATGGGGGTGATATTATTGCCAAGGTGCTATGATTGATCCCAGGTAAATCCGTACCTTGGCAACGGCGAGTGCAAGTCTAACATAACTGAACACAAAGCGATTTAATTTGCTGGTGGGCAGAATAATCATGACAGAAGCTGTTATTATTTAGCCACCCTGATTTTGGCATCTGCAGTAGAAAAGTAGTGCAAGTCTAACATAACTGAACACAAAGAGATTTAATTTGCTGGTGGGCAGAATAAGCATGACAGAAGGTGTTATTATGCTGATTTTGGCATCTGCAGTAGAAATGCATTCATGTGAAGTGGGTGTCTGAGGTCCTGTTACAGTTGTGGGGATAAAAGTGGCAGAAAAGGACCTAGGGCTCCTGTTGAACACCAAGTTGAGCATAAGCCAGCAATGTGCCCTTGCGGCAAAGAAGGCAAATGGTATCCTGGCTGCATTAGATGAAACATTGCCAGCAGGTTGAGGGATGTGATCCTTCCCCTCTACTCAGCACTGGTGAGGTCACACCTGGAGTTCTGTGTCCAGTTCTGGGCTACCCAGGACAAGAGACATGGACATACTGGAGAGAGTCCAGCAAAGGGCCACAAAGGTGATGGAGGGACTGGAGCATCTCTCCTATGAGAAAAGGCTGAGAGAGCTGGGTCTGTTCAGCCTGGAGAAGAAAAGACTCGGGGGATCTTATCGATGTGTATAAATACCTGAAGGGAGGGTGCAAAGTGGATGGAGCCAGCCTCCTTTCAGTGGTGTCCACCGACAGGACCAGAGGCAATGGGTACAAACTAAACCACAGAAGGTTCCCTCTGAACATCAGGAAACACTTTTTTACTGTGAGGGTGATTGAGCACTGGCACAGGTTGCCCAGAGTGGTTGTGGAGTCTGCATCCTTGCAGATATTCAAAAGCCATCTAGACATGGTCCTGGGCAGGTAGTGTTGCTTGAGTAGGAGGGTTGGACCAGGTGACTTCCAGAGGTCCCTTCCAATCTCAGATATTGTGTGATTCTGTGACACACTTCACCACATTCAGGCATCTAGAGTGACTTGAGAGACCTTAAAACACAACTGCATGGTCTGCCAGGTATCCTAACTACTTATCCATGGTTGTTTGAGCTGTCTGAAGTATTCTGCCTGGCCTTCAGCTGCTGGCCTATGATGGTGCTGATGTCCCCTAGATCCTGTGACATCTGACAGCTCCATGTAGATGCCTTAAACATCCTCGGGCACCTCAGCTGGCACACAGTGCCTATGTGTGGGCAGCTAAATCCAGCCTGTAGTCATGCACAGACATTTGCTTTGCAACCATCTAAACTCAAAAGCGTGGCTGCAAGAGTTGCCATGAGCATGGCATTTTCTGTGACTTCATTACCTCCTGTAGCCACCCCTGAAGGCAGTTTGTGAAGAGTTTGTCCAATATCTGTTGGGATGCTCCAGAAGACAATATCTGGTCATAGCCAGGATGACTCTTTCAGGCTTTTGGCCAGGATGGACAAAGAACTTTGTCTTGATTGCAGTTTTGGGCACCTCCTTGAAAGATAAGACACTTTAAATGTCTGAGAGACTAGTGCTTTGGAAGGACTCCTGGAAAGCTTAAAGAGTGTTTGGAAAGTTTATGGAGCTTCTTAACAGAATGCAGCTCTCACAGTTGACACAGCCACAAATGGAAAAGAATTTAGTGCTGCTACTGTCTTGTGTACATGATGATAATATCTTGTGCTAAATATGATATTAATACAGTGCAGCAAACCCTAGGCAAGATTATGTGACCAAATTATCACTACAACACAACAAAACATATCTCCAAAGACATATTAGACTGTTCACAGAGTTGGCCACCTAATCATAAAAAGCAGAGTCAGTAATAAATTCTTAGAAGGGAACGTACCTTGAAGTATGTAATGTGCCAGGGAGAGCAGTCACATCTCTTTGCCTCTAGGAAGTCCTTTCTCTCCTTTCTAGAAACTACTACTGTAGTACGCCATTTCCAACATGGCGTATTTTTTCCCGGGTATTTTAAGCAATGAAGCATGAAACCCATCACAGTTACACTATTATGGTGTGCAATTCTTCTTCCAGAGCCAGTTTGTACTAAGGAGGTACAACTATGTAACAAAAACATGAAGATCCTAACCCAAAGTAATTGAAATGGATTTCAAGTGAGATTCAAAGGCCCTTTGTGGGGCTTAATTCAGTCTTATGATCCTAGGAAGAGTTCAACCCTGAAACAAAGCAAATCTCCAAGGAAAATATATAGAAAATCTGTGGGGTTTATATTTTTTTTTGAGAAGATTCATTTGTACCTTTACCTGACATCCTGACCCCCAACTTCATCCAGTCTCCATGTCCAACACCAACTCCTTACCTTACTGTCCCCACCTACCCAAAACCGGAGTCCTCTTCAGGCATACCAACACTTTCCTACACATCCACCCCCAGCCGCAGGGGTCCACTGCATCCCAGTGTCCTGCCACGGTCTGGACCCCGCTGTAGAGCCAAGTGAGGTTGCAAGCTACTCCTCTGCACTGGAGAAGGTGACCAGGTTTGAAAAAGCTATGCGCTGGCACTCGGTCTGTAGTACACACTAGTTACCATATCTCTCGTATGATATGAGCTCTGTGTATGCATTTACGTTACTTACGTAGCACAAAGCTTGGCTGGAGGAAGGTGTTGTGAGTCAAGTTCATAGATCCCTAAATAGTCATTTGGGGATTTCAAGGCACTCTTTATGTCCTTAAATGCAATAATCTAAGGTTTTCTCCATCAAAGTCGTCAGCCACATTTGGGTCCTTTGCCTGCCCCCAGTACCTACCTGAGTAGGAACAATCTGAAGTTAACCCCCGGTTCACCAAGTACCAAGCCAGACTCATCAATGACAGACCCACCTCAGCAAATGGATATCATGTCTCCAGCTGTGCCCAGACTCTGCACAATTTTCCACTCCGAGTAGTCCACTTCATACTAAAGCCTTGACAACAACAGTGCTGATAACAGAGGCTGTATCTTTCTCTTTCTTTCCTTCTTTTGCTCAGAAATAAGGCTGCTCATTGAAAGTGCCACGATACGAGAGAATACAAGGTGAAAAGAGTTATTTGGGAAGTGTTTACTTTATCGGGCTTTATGATGACAATTGCAAGACCGCTTCCAATGAGCTCCTGCAGGCCATGCAAGCCTTGTACCCTGCACCGTGAAATGGCAGCGTGATGGAGAGCTCCCATTATCACGGCTAGCACTGGGAGTGGATTGCTTTCCGCCATCCGCTCAATCCGGGCCCCGGCACTGTGCTTTGAGCAGCTATTCCTTATGATATATTGGAGGGAATGACAACAAATGCAACAATGTCATCCGCCGACAGGGAGGACTGCCATGCATGCTGGGGCAAACGAAAATAGATGGGGTGTATGTACGTATTCAAACAATAAATGCTGTGGAAGTAAATCATCTCTTATTGCTTCATATATCTTCTCTGGAGCTGCTTCCTATTTCTTAACCATCAAAGCCTCCCTGGTAATGCTGATTTTCTTTCTCCTATTCCACATGTGTTAACATCATTTCTCCAGCTGAGGCTGAGACAAAAATGCTGAATATTCCCCCCTCCTCACGACACATCTCCACCTCCTCCCCATGCTTATTTCTTGAGACATTTTTTCAGACTTAGAAGAGGATTGTGGGGGAGGCGAGGGAGTGGAGGAGAGAAATGGACGCTATCCTTACAGTGAGAACTGGACAAAACCACATCTCAGCTGTTCCCAGCCAGAGGCATTTTTCAGTAGTTGTCACTATTCATTCTGGCATGTTGCTTCACAGGGGTGGAAGTCGTTTTTCTTCATCCATTTGGTACATGTTGTCATCCACCATGGAGAAGGTTGCAACCTCTGGTGTCAAATTTTCTGTGTAGCAGTGCTGGGAACATCGGGCAAACATTCTGTTCCCATTGTCCACGGTTGTTTGTTGTTTGATGCACTGCACGGTCACTGCATTATTAAGAGCAATAATAATAATAATAATTCCTGGCTTTCTATAGTGCTTTTATATGAGTGGATTCCTCTAGTACTTTTCAAAGAGGTATCGTGACCTTCATTTCATGTGTGGGGAAACTGAGGCAGTAAACCACGATTTCTTGGTTGTACTATGGCAGAACTAAACTCTAGATCTTTGCAGACTGGTCCAGATTTATAATCCACTAATTCCTGTAGTGCCTTCTGGAGAAATATCTGTAACTGGATGGTTTTGGTGGTGCCTTTGATATATGAACACGCTTTCCTTAGGAAAGCTGATACAATTTCAGTCAAGATGTCGATCTGTACTGGCTTAGGATGTAAGGTAAAGGACAAGTAAAAAGGAGGGAAAATGTGAATCTTTTCACTGGGACATAGTCTCCCATTCATATAGGACAGTGTATGTTGTAGTAAGGCATGCGTGCAAGCTGCTTTGGAGAGCATCTATGTACCGGGCTTCATACCATGTCTGATCCTGTGGTAGTTAGTTCATTTGATCATTGCTTTCATTAAACTGGAAAAGTGGGCCATTTGGAAAATTCCCCATTTAAAAGTCTATTTCATGTTTTTCAAATTGATTAAGTATTGGTTGTTCTCAGTTACTCTATCTCAGTCTCCTGATGGAGTGAAACAGGATAATCATGTCCTGACATGCCTCATGGCCCTAATAAGTCTTTCTCTGCTTCCAGATTCTTCCATATTATTTACCCTAATATTAAGGATCTTTACTTGGAAGCTGACTGATGAAGAACCTTGTCTTACGTCCCATTTGCTAAGGTGCTTACGTTTACCACTTCAAATATTTAAGGCTATTTTACATAGTAAATGTAATGGTGGTGGTAAATGTAATGTAACCACCAGTAGCCAAGAGGAAATGGTTTTAGTGTCTCACTTTGTCCAGATTGCAGCTGCAGGGAATGGACTGAATGGTCCTCAGAAACTCTTTTACTTAGAGTGGAGGGTGTAGTCAGAGGTTTCTTCAGGATGCATTAAGATTTGGGCATGTAAAACCGCAGCATCTCAGACTCAGGCAGTGGCAGTTTCGGAAATCTTGCAAGTTAAAACTCCGCACAAGTTATAGACTCAGAAGGTGCCTTTATTAATCTGGAAAGGTTAATTTGAAGCTTTGGCTTGATTATTTACCTTGCTGTCTCTTACCTCTATGTCGGCCTGTTGGGACGATAAGCAAGAGAGGCCGTTGACTCCAGGGTCATCTTAGAAAAGAGCTCCCTCTGACTTTGTTTCCACCCTATGAGAGACCTCACTTTGCCTTCCCAGCTGGTGAACTGTCTTCTTAGAAGGGCAGCCATGCCGCAGTGTGATGTTTGTGAGGACAAAGTGACATATTTCAGTGAGGAATGGATTGGGAGGAAGATGCTGGGGCAGGTGGGGATGAAGAAGTAAGGAGAAGGGTTCAGCCAAGGCAGGAGCCCACAGCTATAATGATTAACAAAGACTTTAGGTCATGAATCGATCACAGTGGTGAGACACAAGTGCGTGTTGAGACACAAGTGCGTGCTTTCCAGTTTCATATCGGGAGGGGTCAAGTGGGAAGAAAGTAATTTAGGTTTTATCTGTCTCTTTTCCAGGGCAACGAGTGATCCAGAGCTGTCCCTTCTCCAATTCCCCATTCCCTTTCTCATCTTTGGACTACTGACATTTATTTCCAGCCCTGTACAAGCCACTGGTGCCTAAATTTCATGCCTTAGGCAACAAATGCCCAAGTTAGTTCTCACAACTTCTGTGGTATCTCACAGCAAAAATTGGAATGAATTACTGAGATTGCTTCTCCGGAGAGCTGCCAGAGCCTAGGTCCCTGGGTAGGAAGAAGCAAATACAACAAAAGAACCTGTTGCTTATGTATCATAGGTACTACGGATACGGCCCAGTAGGTTTCACAGAGATTGTAGGAATATTGAAGAATGCAAAGCCAAGATCTCTGTGGGACTCCTCTAGAAGTGCTCTTGCCTGAAGACAAATTCTTGTTTCTTTGTCACCCGCTGAGATCAGATAGATGTTTCTCTGCCTCTTTAACATGCCAGCCTGGTTTTACACCCTTCTAACTTCTTAATCAAAATACGATTCTGTATCTGTTAAAGACCTTGCACACCCTGGATCTATTGTATCACCATGTTTAACAATAGCAACCTGGTTTAGAAAAAAACATTAAAAAAGGATATTTAGTCAGTTGATTGAGACCTAGTAGCCGGGAACAGCAACACACCTGCACTTTAACCAGCACATTGCACCAATGGAGAAAAAGCAACAATTCTTTTCTTTAACTATCTGAACATAATCTGAGTAGTAGTGTTACATGCAAGAACCATCAAATAAAAACCATCCATGGCACAGGTATTTTATAGGATACAGAAGGAAGGAAGAGGAAAGGAGAAAGAAAAGAAGGAGGAGAGGAAGGAAGGAATAGAGGGAGGGAGGAGAGAAGAGAAGGATTACACAAGTCCTCTTAGTGCTTAAGTAGCTGGACACCCACTCACTACTGTACTAGGGGCTCTTGCCAGTCTCCCTCTGTGACTTTTAGATGATGCTACCTGTCTGTCCCACCCTTTGCTGATGGTAATGACCTCCAGCTGAGCTGGCATAACCAAACACCTGCCTCACCTCACTTACTCTATTTCATGCGTTGCCTCAAACTTCTCATGAAGGTGAGTTTCCCTTAGGACACCGGACTGTGAACATGCACTGCTGAGACACATGGGCATATGTTTCTTCCAGCTGCCTCTGCTGCGGGAGCATGACCTGTGCCGAGAAGGAGACAGCAAGTATCTGGGATGAGCTGCCAGTGTGACACGGCCCTTTGCTTAGTGAACATCAGTCAAATACCCAAGATAATCAATGATGAGAAATTATTAGGCCTCAGTGATACCCATTGCTCTGGACATTCAGCTGGCTGATGCATTTGTACCTCCTCATGACAGGTTAGTCTTTTCCCACCCTTCCCCTAGCAATCCAGCACTGGGTCTGGTCTCCCAGTATACTTATAGGCACAGACTCACCTGGAAGTCATAGAGATCTCAGGTGCCTGAAGTTCCTGGGGCTGATTTTGACACCAAAGGTATTGTCATTGCTTAAACACATTTGTTACTTCTCTTATCCACAACTTCTTTAGCATTTTAATTCTCTAGACTGTCATTTTTGCATCTTCACTGAGACTTTCCACACTCCAGTTCTCTGGACACAGACTTTGGTTAAACCGGTATCTTCAGCTCAGATGTCTCTGTAGCATACCTATTACTCAATCAGAATGTAAAGTTTATGTTAATTGTTTTGGTTCTTCAACATCTTTCACCCTGCATGGGCCATACCTGTGATGAGCCCTGTCTGCCCAGAGTGACTCCGTACAGTGATATATTTGATACGCAATAATTTCACAGTTACTCAGAATTCATAAATTGTGCAAAGACAAATTTCTCCCATCTCATCATAAAAATAATTCAGTTTAAAACTGACTGGATGGGTTTGGAGTAGATGGATTAGGTCCTGCAGTGAAACTGGACAGAAAGACAATCCAGTTACCAGCTTAACTGCCTTTCTGTTCTAAATAAAAACACAAATAGACCCATACAAAGTAGGAGAGGCATTATTAGAAATCTTGTATTTTTATGGTTAGGAATGAATTTTTATGGAGCTGATAATGCAGATAGAACACACAATTGGTCTAGTCAAAATGAAAGATGAATACAAATTGCAAATTATCTCCTGAGCTATAAAAATTGGTGTAACCTTCTCAGCAATAACTGATTGTTTAGGAGGCTCAAATAGAGTCACAGTGATGTTTCTTCCAGCCTTATTAAGCATCATAGTTGTCATATTAAACCAATGATGTATGAGTATTTGCTTATTGTAATGAATTCTGGAGACAGTAGCTGGAGCAGCGATACAAAGAAAGTCAGGCTGAAGATTTTGGATATTTTTTTTCTTGCTCCCTGAGGGAAATATTTCTCTCTTTTATTTCACTAACATCAAAGATTGTGTCAAATCCTGATAGAGGCAGAATTTCTCCTGAAGCTAAATCTCTGGGTTCTAATGCCCCTTTCCCCTCAATGGGCTGTAAATATAACTCCGGATGCAACAGATACTCTTCTGTATTTTCACTTCCCTGGAAGCAGTGGAAAATCATTACTACTTTTTATATGGTAGGCTGAGGATCCCGAGTTCCTTTCCAAGCTTTAGCAAAAAACTCTTGGGAAATATGTTGGGAGGTGTTAGTAGCCATGCTGTTTGGAGGTCAGATTCTTATGGCAGTATAGGCTTTGGGGGACTTTAGAGTAGACTGACGTGTGGCACTCAAGGGTCAACTAAGGGAGGTTCAAAGGGAGAAAAAAAGACACGTGCTGTTGAGGAAAGCTGCAGAAAACTTGAGGGAGGAGAGGCAGCCAGCTAATGTTGGATTATCTAATATGCATGCTATATGTGCGTCTTGTCTGCTTTGGAGCAAGTCCACTTACAGGGTAACAACATACTAGGAAGATGCTTTGATGTTCTCATTGGCAAATTGAAGGGGTTTTGTGACTGTGGCAGGAGATGCTGCAATGACATATCTAGTAGCCATCAACTTCTACATTCCAGCCTGCAGCTCTGTTAAAAGGAACTAGGACGTGAGGTAGACTGAGCCTCCGCGCCTACCCTGTGCTTGAACTAATGGTAGGAGAATCCAAAAATTAAGTATTTCTTGTTCTATCACCCATGAACACATAGAAAAGCTTATCTTCTCCTTTGCAACAGCCTTGTTAAAACTTTCCTCTTAAATCTTTTCTCCTTTGGCTAAGCAACTCTAGCTCTTTGACTAGTTCTTACAGACCATGTAAGTCACACTGACGATCATTATCATTACTTCCCCCTGGGAATGCTCCCACTGGCCCAAACATCTTTCTGGAAGCGTAATATCAAAACCAGACATGGGATGCCACCTGGGACAGACAGAAGAATGACTTCCATTGTCTTGCAGGCTATCGTCCAGCTGATACAACCATGCAGTTTGAAACAGCACGAGCATATATATGCTCAGCTTGTTCAGTCTGTCTTGTATAACTGTTTGTTTGTTCTGCTTTGCGAAGGAAGTTGGAAGTCAGATTGAATTATCAGCATTTCCTCATTTTTCCCCCTTTTTCTCTTTAGCAGCCAGGCACTTTTTATCCTTCTCCAGTCTTCTGGATTCACACCATTACAGGAGACATTTAAGCCTCGTCTTGTGCTCAAGACAAATCCCCTTTGCCTAAAAATGTATTCCACCTGCACAGAGGAAGAAAAGAGGAGAAAATTGAAGTTGTATTTGCAATCATAATCTGGCCTTCCTTTTCCAGTGCTTGTCTTGGCAACTAAAAACATTTTTACAGAGCTGTCATATGTCATTAGAAGAGTTGCAGCCATGAGCTGAATTAAAGCTTTGCAAAGCTGGTACGTTTCTTCCATATATTTTGCAGATGGGGTCTTTGTCCTCAGGGAGATAAGTGATTGCCAGGATTACATAGGCTTCGTCTATACTGTGTTTGGGATTTTTCCAAGAAACAGACCATGGTCCCTGGGCCATGTGATAGAAGCTGGTTTATATCTATATTGTTCAAATGCAGCCTTTGTAGCCCAAGGTGTGTCCTTGCAAGAGACTTTCAGAGCTCTTTCTGTTGTTTTTCTTGCCTAGAGAACATGCAGCTGCTCCCAACACTCTGGGGAAAGCTTGAGAATTGCTGGAATAGCCTCAGAAGACAAAAATGGCCCAAGCAAGCAACGTCTTGTGCAACTTGAGTGCACGCTGTACCTAATACGTGGATTCCAACATGAGATATTTTCTAGTCTGGGTCATTCGTTTTCAAATACAAAAGGAATAATTTCATGTTGGAGCCAATGCTGGGTTGAGCAAACATATATGCAGTTACAGTTGTCATGCTAAATAAGGCAGTATTCATGCTGGATTAAATACAATAATAAATCTAATTCGAGCAGAGAAGAGAGAAGCGGTACACTTTTCCCTTCTCAAATATTTCCAGATCCTACAGGTATTTTAGAGGTCTCTGGAGAAGCAAAACTTGTCACAGCATAATAGTGGCCTGCTGTTAGATAAACGCCAAGACAGGCACTGCCAGGCTGTCAGAGAGTTATTAATGGAGGTTTACGAGTTGCTCTCTGAAGTCATTCTCAGTTAAGTACTAATGTGCATCTTGCCTTGACAGCCCCCGTACACTTAAACACGACTGGAGAAAAATGAGCTCTGTTTTGTTTATCATTCATTTCAGCTTTGCTTAGCGTAGGCTTTTCAGGTATCATAACAGACTTCATAAGTGGTTGCTATATATTGCTGGCTGAAAATGGGAGACACATGGCAGAGCTTTTTATCAGCGTGCATTACAAAGCAGGGTTTGCCATGTTTTACTGTTACAGTGATTGTTCACAGAATGAAAAAGATACGATCCTATTTGCCTACTTCTTAGCCACCTAACAAAGCAGTATATTTTCCATGCAACCTGTTATAAAACAGGTTAAAGACAACATGAGCTTGCACCTGAATTTCAGACCCCTTGCCTGAGATCATCTCAGAGGTGGTTTCCATGACTCATAGCACTGACAAGATGAAAAGCGTAAAAGTATCAGTCAGTTCCTAGAATAAAATTGGGGCTCAAAAATTGTGTGATTTAAAAATAATGAAAAGTAAGATTTTATTCTTGTCTCTTTGTAGCAAGATGCCCTAGGTTCCCATTTTCCAGCTTTTTCCTGTAACAAGAAGGAAGGCAAGGAAGACAGAAAGAAGAGAGGAAGAGAAAGCAACAAGGCAACTCTGGTATGAATGCAGCAATTGGAGGCTTACAAAAAAAAAACCCCAAAAACTTCACCAAATACTATGATACTGCCATATGCCCCTGGGAGTTGACATTATGTCAGACATGCAGAACTGAGCGCTCTTGCTGGTAATTATTGATTTAAAAAGCAAGTTGAATCTTTCTGAGAGCCCAGATTCATGCAAGTTGGATTATGTGGACAGTTAACAGAGGTGTTATATTAAAAACGCAGTCACCATCTGCTCCACTAGAGTCACCAGAGGGAAGGGGAGCCTCTGAGGAGCACAGTTTAATCCCCTGAAATCCAAGTCAAACCCAAGGGACTGTGTTTCTCTCTGGTCATTTCAGAGTAGGGGTTTCAAACCCTTCAATTTTCAAACCCTATAGATACTTTATATTGGAGATGAAGACCCTGAGGAGCAAATTTCCATCTATTGACTATAGGCTCACTTTTCTTAGTTATCTTTTGGGTTCACTGGAGATTCTTAGAGGTGCCAAGCTTCTGCTCAACAGGCTGCCTAGGATAATTAGCTATTCTTCCATTAAATGCTGCAGGGTTATCTGGGATGAATCCACAGCTGATTGCTCCCAAAAGGATGCTCTCTCTGACTAGTAGGTAATTTTGAATCATGGCTTTATAGTATTGTTTTTGTCTCTTATTAGTTTGAATTTGTAAGGTGTGCCATCAAACTGGATTGAGATCAGTCTGAATAACTAATCAATGTTAATACTTACTGGTTTTGCTAGATTAATCTCCGAACAATCACATTCACACTGGAATGAACATCTTTATTAAAATGAAGGCAGTCTTTTTCCAAAGCTAAATGTGAGTAGCAGATTGTCATTCATAAGTGTCACAGCCTCTCTCTTCTAGCAGAGTAGGATGTTCATGAGATATAAAAACTCATACCCTCAGAAAGATGTCAACAAACTGTTCTAGGAATAGGTCTCTCATAACCTAAAACGTCCAAGTGACACCTTTATATCTACTTCACAGTGGTTTGAGTTATCTGATTTCCTTGATTATGCATCAGTTCATTGTCATTACCAACACTTGGGAGCGGTCTCATTCAGTGAGCACTTGGTGTCTATGGCCTCCACTTGAGCTCACCAATGTTCTTTTTTCAGGGTGAAATTCATCTCAAAGTAAACAACTAAAGGAAGTCAGGTGCATCTTGCCCTGGAAATGCCTATTCTTCTCCATTAACCATCTAGAGTTAATTGACTCTCATCTAGTGTATCCAGCCATGGAATAGAAGGTCCTGTATAATAGACACACATAATGAAGACTGCAAGATACTAATAGACACACATAATGAAGACCTCGAGATACTTGACCTTCTGACACACAAAGGGTTGTTTAAGAAAAAGACAACTTCCAGGGAGGCCTTATATAGGAAAGTTTACAGATTTTTTTGGTGCTCATCAATGTCAATACTTTCCATATTCTATGGAGCCAGGAAGCCTGGAGCCAAGGAGGTGTTTCCAGGCTGGATTGTGAATGCTTGGGAAGATATTGCCATTGACTGAGAGGCGTAGATGAGTTACAGCGAAGGGATGGTCATGTCTCAATGGTGAGAGGAGAGGTCTGTCAGCAATAGCCGTCTTGGAAGTCATCTAGAAGACAAAATGAGGGTGCAGAAGACCAGGAGAAGTTCCTTGGTTGGGGTGAAATAGGCCAGAGGACAGCTAAAATGGGAAAAAGCACTTTTCTCCCACTTGTGTCTGGAGGAAATAGATGAGCAAGGCTTTCCTTTTTATATGATCTTACAACATAAAAGTTAATCCAGTTTTGAAAGAGGAGAGGAGAGGAGAGGAGAGGAGAGGAGAGGAGAGGAGAGGAGAGAGAAAAGAAATAATTCAGTTCTATTCACAACCATGGAAAAAATCTTAATAACATCGACCCCTAAGAGGCTGGCCTTGAAGGAGATGAAATGTCTTCAATGTTGGTGAGACATTTCCCTGAGCAACGCCAGAGTGACATCTGAAATGCTTCCTGCAAGCCTCTCTAGCAACAAGGGACTGAGGACACCAGTGGTGTGGAGGCCAGGGACAGCATTTCCAGCCTCAAACCTTGCTGAATCCAGCCTCTCTAAATACAGCAGGTCCGTGGAGGGTAAAAAAGGCAAGTATTTGAATCATATACTTTTCTTTTACACATCAGGGCTAAAAAGGTATTAGGACCTGGTAAGGAAAGAAGTTGTGAGACCTTACAGTTTAATTCTTGCCGTAGCTAGAAACCCAGAAAAATTTTGAAAGCCCTCTACTTTTGTTGCTTAAATGCAATTTTTCATAGAAAATCAGTACAAAAATGCTTATAGATGCTAACATGCCTTATTCTTGTTTTGCTACAAGGTGAAAGCATGCTCCAAATTTCTCCAAAGCTAATGAAAATCTTCCTTTTTCACTCACAAGGTCCCAAACAGCCTTTTAATTCCTATTGAACAGGATCTGGCCTGCCTGAAATAGAAGTGCAGGGATTGTGAAACTTGGTTTAGGCTCTCTAGAACAGATAAAATATGCATGCTGATTTTTTTATGAGAAAACTGTAAGAAATATTACATCTGTCCGTTTTATATTGCTTTTGTGACATTTTTCTCTCTCTCTTCTTTTTTTCTCTCTCTCCCTTGTCTGAAACAAAAGCACCAATGAAAGATTCATAACACAGAGGAGCCAGGCAGCAGATAGCAAGAAGCCAGCTCTCTTCAGTTCAATATTGCGATTGTCTGGACATATTTGGTCCAATTTTGGTCCTTGGACTGTTCAGGATCACTTCACATAAGAAATGTTAAGAGTTCCTCTCTGACCTGGCAATAAGCCCATTCAGAGGTGATTTAAATAAAAAATAATTTTAAAAAATCAAAGGAGAAAGAAAAACAACCAGGAGATAGAGCAGTTTGCTTTTTTTTTTTTTTTTTTTAATTTCCCCAGGCAGTATCTGCAAACCTTTTGTTGTTACATATACTTTAGCATAACAGTCAGATTTCTGTATTAAGTTTTATGTTGGCTGTTGGGTTGATTTTTATATATGGACTTGGATGTGTACGAACAGGTTTATCTTCAGCAGTGCCATTCATTCTGTTTTTAAGTGGGAAGTGCTCTTTATTCAGAAGAAAAAAAATTTTTAGATGGACAAGAGAAATTTTCTGCATTGGAAAAGTATATCCTTTAACATGCACTCACAGTCTGAAGACACACATGTCTCTAGCTGGAGCAGCTGTGGCACCCCGTTTGAATTACACCCCCTCCCAGTTTTCAGTCTGTTCAATTGCTCTCGGAGTTCACGGTGTAGAGATTAAAACAGGAGTTAGGGAGAAGTGGCTTTGTAAAGCGAAAGCACTGCAACCAGCCGCTTTTCTCTTGCTCTGGGCAGGCTGGGGGATGGAGAGGAAGGCAGAGAAAAGCCAGCTTGCTCTGCAGGCCTGGCAATGGGGGGAATTGAACTGTTTGATTTTAGGCAGCCAAAGTATTCATTTTTTTTTCATTTAATTCCCAGAAGCGTGAAATTTTTCATGGTAGATGAGAGAAAAGCACTTTTCTAGCTAGTTTAATCCAAGCATGACACCTGGAAACTTCTTTGAACAACCCATGTTACACCACGATTCCTACCGAAGGCTGATTCTGAAATCCTTCTCTTTCCATTTTTGTGTCCCATCTACAACAGCACAATATGCTTTATATCACCTCCGAGTCTCTGTGGTCTTAGTGCACATTCGTCCGTGAGATCAGCACAGTCAAGCAGGATTATAAACTCTCTTGCAATTACTTGCATTTGAAAAGTACACATGAACTGTGTTGGTTATCTAAGGCAATCCCAGTGCATGCTTAGTATGTGCTGTAATTACGAACAGAAATCCTGCCCTGAAGTCCAGTAATGTTTCTTTACCATCTTCCAAAGTCTGATCCCTTTTCTTGTACTTTTTTGCTGAGTGGGCTTGCTGATGTGCAAGGGAAGCTCCCAGATAACAGCAGCCGACTTTCCTTCAACAAAGCCTGTACCTCACACAGCTCCGTGTTTGAGAAGAGGCAGGTGGAGGTTGTGTTTTGATTTACAAACTCTTGGGTGCAGCATTTGATTTAATAGTTTAATAATTAATCGGGGAGGGAAGAAAGAAGGCATTTTTAAAGGGCTGATAGGAAATCGATGGCAGGGAGAAGCACATTGCTGCTCAGGGAGAAATAAAGACTGCATCAGATTCGGCCGAAAAAAATCATCCTGTGAATATTTAGAGAGGATGAAAGTATTCAGTCTCACTTAGAAAAGGCCTCTGGCTTTTTACCTTTGCAAGCAGGAGTGGCTGACAACATCTCTGGTTTTGTGAGGTGAAAAGAGGAGGACATCTGGTTCTTCAGTGCCCTGCCTGCTAGTGATGGAGGGGAGGCATGGCCAGGATGTTCCTCTCCCATGACTTTCTCACCCTCTTTTCTGCTCTTGGTGACCTGACAGACTGTTCTTTCCTGGGGATCCCGTAAAGCAGGTTTCTTTAGAAAAGAAGGAAGACATATTCTGTATCTTCAGGGAAAGGACCATATACTGCCTGTTTGTGTAGAAATCACAATCAAACATCTCTAAACCAAACCTCTGCTACCTAACCCAGCATGACTTGGGGCGGGGGGAGATTATTAATTAATTTAATTTTTAAAAATTATCAAGAAACACAAAGGAAATGGTTTTATAATGCGCTCTGACTTTTCCTTTGCCCAGAGAAAATGCGTTTATATCTGACTCATCTGAACATCTTCTGCTGCCTCTTGGGCTGAAAAACAGCTCAACTTGACTATGGTTATATAATTTTATTTATTTATTTTGCAGCTTTGCTTCCAGTTGCACTTTTCAGGGTTAAACAGCAGCCAATGAATAGAACATGAGAAGCAGTTCCCTGCGTTCATCCTCATTTGAATAAGACACCCAGCAGTCCATAGACAAAAAAAATGCACCAAACTGTTAATTGATTTTTAAAGGAGAATTATGATGCTTTTAACAAGCCACTTATCTTGCTAAGCATTGTTAGAGTAGTAGTGTACATTCCACTGAAATGGCTGTTCCACAATGTGAGTCCCTAATTGCTTATAAAGCACACTGTTTATTGAGTATTAGCTCCAACATAGTTGTTTATTACAGGAGTGCATTGCTTAATGCCTGTAAAAAGCTATCTAACTTAAATATGTTCTGCCGTGTCTCTTACCCTCCGATGCTCTCGTGAACACATGCTCTCCATCGCTAAGTCTGCAGTGGGAAGAGAGGAAAAGTATTGGGAGCGCTGTGCAGACAGAGCTGGAGGAGGTTGCCTGGTAACTGTGAAGAAAGGAGTCTGACTCGGGAGTGTATCGACTATATATTATCATCTCCTGCGCTCTGCCTACAATTAATAGGTCAGTGACCCAATGAAACATTTCAGATGAAGTCAAACTATTAGCTGGACAAATGTGTCTCAAGTACCGCTGTACGCTGGTTCCGTATGATTACGATACGTTATGTGCTGGCAAAGTAAAGCATGAATCATTAATACACTCAGCTGAGCCCGCTGCGTCCTGCAGCAAAACAGTTTCCCAGTCCTGAGTGATGTGCTGCGTTATCTTCATAAGACATGAAGCCTTCAGTTAGCGTGATGTACAGGGTAGTTAGTTTCCAGCGGGGATGCATTTGCCTTTCTCTTTTGTGGGCATTTGTCATTGCTCTTCGTGAGATGGGTAGTATTTTCAGGGGGAGGGAGGGAAATGTTGGGAGAGGGAAGACAAGGGGACAGATATACCGATACCTGTTTCATTATAGCTCCTTTTTTAAGACTAGGAATGACTTCTTTTTGCTACTCTTGTGAGGAGTGAGTAGGTAGATTTACCATCCCTTAGACTCCCCCGTACAGCAGAAGCAGGCAGGTAGGAGGATGACATTCAATTTCTGATTTCCTCTTTCCCATATAGTTAGAAAACCACTTTTCTTGTCAAAAGAACTGCCTGAACTATAGGAATAGCTGAGGAAGTGTTTTCTGGGTTGGTAAGCAGTGGTGTGGGATTTGCAGAGTGAACAACTCTTGCAATCATACCTTGCTGCACTACTTGGTTGGTCTCCTTGAATTCTAGAATCAACCTACACTGTGTTTGTGGTGTTGCCTACCAATGGCCATGTCCCGCGGTTCTTCACAAAGGGATGAAATCAACTTCTAGTTGTATCAGATAAAGAGTTTCTTGGAGCACTTGACAAATGAATATACATTCAAGACAGATCCCTTCCTATGATGGTCTTGGTGGAAGAGAAATCTTCTCTAAAGTGAAATGGAATTGCTTTGCCAGTGCAAAATCATGCTCAGTATTTTCCTACAGAAAATAATAAAAGCAACAGAGAATTAATATCTTAATTTTAAAACTTGGTTTCCTCTAAAGTCAAACAGAAATGCTTTTGACCTACCTGTGACTTGAACTCAGAAGTTTGGCATATGACTTTTGCATCTTAGCATCTAACTGTATGATTCTTGGAAACACACTTTCTCAATTCTTCTGTCCAAGGAAGCTATTACACTACTTTGCTGAAAAAAAGAGGATGATGCGAGATTGGTATATCAGATTCAGATTGAGAGGCATGAAAGTGTGGTTTGCAATAGAAATTTCTACTGTTTGAGATCTACTCAGATCTTTGTTGATGAGCTGGATGAATTCTTAATGTATCATCAACCTCGTTGACCTATTCTTATGCAAGATTTCCCTCTATACTTAGTCTCTCAGGCACTTTATTTAGCTAGCAGCAGAAAACAATATCATATTCCTTCACAGTAGTCTCTAGGGCTTTGTGAATCCTCCAAAAGACCTTTAAAATTATAAATTACCAGCAAACTTTGTACCACCAAAGATGTGTAACAGTCAATTTCCTGACTGTCTGAAATTAAATACTCTTGCCCCACTTAATGCCATGATTTGGATAAGTTGATTTCTAAGGGAGCTCAGGAAGCTGCAGCAACTTACTTCTAAGTGAAAGTCGCTTTGATGGAGACCATTTGGGATTTCAAATGGCCTTAAATGGAAAAAACTAAATCCACAGTAAAACTAAATGGGAAAGTCTCTGGAGATCGTGCGTTTCAATGAGCTTCATTCAATAAGCTTATTAAGAAAAATGTCAGCAAATACGACATTGAAAAATCCACAGTGTATTTCTGCTAGTATCAAAAATTCTACAGTCCGAGACTACACTGTTCTATATTTATAGCAACTGGTTAATTAAATTACACAGTGTTAGTTTGACTCACTGGGAAAAGAATTTCCTTTGGTACTAACCTTTGAATTAAATGCTATGACTGCACCATAGAAAAAGCAAGATTGCATCATTTATAAATATATATACAGATATATATTTACCTTTAGGTATATATAATTTTTTACACTGTTATCACTGTGCTAGTTCAATAAGCTGTGCTAAACTACATCTCATCTTGCAGATAGATACCAATTCTTGATGCTGAAATATTAGCGACATAAGTTCAAGGACTTTATAAAGTAAAAAAAAAAAAAACACAAGTATTTGATCAGAGCGTGTACTCTCAAAACCTTATCTTTGTAAACCTTCTAGTATTTATTTACACCTTCGTAACACTTTTTAAATAAGTTAATGTCTGTTCATTGGTCTGGAAAGGTTTGCAGGTTAGGTTGAACATGCAATCAGCCTTGAGTGGACACACCTGTGTCAATCAAGATGCTTCCAGGATCTACAACCAAACTAGTTGTCTAGACTACTTTTATAGTCAGCAGAGGAAATAAACACTTTAAGAACATGATTCATCTCATTGTGAAATAATTGTCTAAAATAGATAACATGAATTCTAGTCTAAAAATGTCTTTGTCTCCATTGACCTAAATGGGAGCTGCAGGTTAACAGCTCAAATGGTAAGCAGCACGATGTAGAGGTGGAATTCATCTAACACACATGGCTTGTATAACTGGTCAGATACTTTCAAATCCATACCACCTGCTGCCACTGAAAAACAATGGACTTCTTCACAGACAAGCAAGTCACCATCTGCTGATGCAACTGCAGGCTGTTGCCTTGGAGGCTTAGGTCTGGAAGAGGAAAAGTAACACAAGAAAGTGGTCAGTTGTCTTACTGCTTGTCTCTTTTGCGTACTCTGGCCCTTAGGTAACTGATGCCTGCATCTGTATTGACAGAATCACCAAAGGCTTTTGAAGTGCAGCTCAGATAAGCTTAAGAAGCTGGATGGTTGAAAGCAGGTAACCACAAGCCTATTTCTTTGTCATTAGCTAAGATTTTCTGTGATTAGATAAATTCCCCAGCTGCACAGATATAAATAGCTAATAAAATACCTGGTTTTGCAGGTTATTAACAATGTTTTCTGAGTAACACAGGTTTCCAAGTTTGTTCCCTGTACAGGCCATCAAGATAAAGCCCACTGAAATCAGAGAAAGCAGCACACCAGTGTCTGTAGTAGCCCACAAGGTGAAGACTTTTTCTGTTTGTTCACAGTTTTAAAGAATAGTTTACTGGTTGATACCTTGATGAAGTATCTGTTTCCCTATCTGTAGGTCCATTTATGAAGGAGTCGTCATTAGCCTGAACCCATGGCAGTTACTGGAATGTTATAAGAACCTGAGGTAACTAGGTGTGTTGCATGAAAATTAGCAAAATAAAGTACCTGCCTCCAAAAGTTGCTGCCTTGGGTGAAATCTTCTGCAAACTGTACTGAACTGAATGCAACTATGTGTTATATCTGTTAAGATTTTCCCAGTAGTTGTGAATTATGATTCCAAGAAGCATTAGATTTTCCAGATACTAGAGGTTTGGTTCAATCTGATAGACATAGTTGTCCAAGTTTCTGGTTATCAGACAGCCAAAAAGGGGCTGGCAGTGGTCTGCTTCTACCCTTTTATAACATTAGTTGGAGACCTAGGCAAGGTATCCTCAGGCATGTCAACTGACACAACATACCTATATGCAGGTAACAGAGTTTAGACCTTAGGGGAAACCATGCAGGTCTTCCTGGAAACACCTGCATCATTCACCAAAGTCAAATACCTCTAGAATAATTTATCCTGTTTGCTTCTGCCATCCCCACCTCTTGTCTCCAGCTCCTCTTTCTGGACAAAATGTTGCTTGGACCCTGCAGTCATGTTTCTCTCTCAAGGCATAAATTCTCCCAGACTAAAACCTTCAACAAGATCATGAGTTAGGAAGGAAAGGACTTTTTAGGTCAATTTTCTTGCATTCAACCCAGTAGAGTTGATCCATCATCTCCATTTTGTGAGTAAAAGAGGTCAAGAGATACATCTTCTGTGGATTATCTCAGATCAAGAGACGCTCTGATTAAGCTTGTGTAACTTCGATGACATTAATGCAATTAGCCTGACATACACAATCAGAATCAGATGAGCGGATAATTACTGGCAGAAAATTGAATTACATGGATTTATTTGAGCTGTGGTCACAATGAAAATTACTATGTGATATGATTTAGAAAAAACCCATAACCTTGACAAGATGAATTGGGATGGTCTACAGATGCCTACAGACAAAATAGGTTGGAATGATCTTCTGCCCAGATCCCACACTGCAGACTACCTGCAGCTTCTTTGTGGACCCTCAAAGTCACTATAAATGTCATGAGCCCATGAAGTTTCTCGGTAAGCGAAAGAATATCTTTGAGCGACATAAAAATACATATTGGGTTATACTGTATTTACCCAAGTCCTAACCAGCTCCCAGCACTCTCCCCAGGCTGTAAAGAGCACATGAGTTACTGTCCCAGCAATCACATTTGCCCTGTGACATGCAGGGGGAGGACGCAGATATTGTAATGCAACAAATGCCATGTGAGCTAAGTATATAAATTCTCATTACACTTAGCAGAGTCAGCAGATGAACAGCAGCAGCAAGCCTAACACTTTTACTTGGTGAAACAGATATAAGTAATTTTTCGGACTCCACAGACTAATGATGGGGTCTCCTCTGGCTATGACAGGCCCACAGGTAGAGACTGTCATCATTGCTACTTAAAGTTAGGGACTCAGCCCAGTTGTCTAAACAGAGGTAGCAAGTGCTGCTTGAGCCCAATCAGAACGTCCTGCCAAGTCTCTGGTTGCTTCTCTGGAAGGGAACAGGTCCCCTCTGGTCTCAGGTCATGTCTGGCATATCCACACTTGCATCCTATGGCATCTCAGGCAGTACCAAAGAGCAGTGCTTAAACAGATGGATCAAGCCTTGTGTGTAGGAATTCAAAGCTGACTCCATCCCATTTCCTTTGAGGCATCCAACTTCTACACCTTGTTGCTAAAGTAACTGATCTGAACTGACCCTTTCTCTCTTCATTTTTACCCGAAGAATACGGGAGTTACACTGCAGATTTAGGTGTTTGTCTCATCTAATCACATCTCCTTGAAAATGGTGTCAGTCATTCCTGAAATCCTGACTAGATTCATTTCCACTGAGAGAACAATAATGGAGATATCTCCATCTGGACTAGTCACCTATCCTCTTTTCTGAGTCAGTGGAGGCAAACCGATGTTGTGCACACCTCATTTTGTCCTAAACTGATCGTTCAAAATAAGTCATACTTGAAAAGTATTTGTTTCTTTCCATTGACTATAACAGCAGGCTCAGAGGTAGGTGCCATTTCATCTGTATGTTCATGTTCTATTTCAGTGCATGACAGTACTAGAATATAATCCATTTCTAGCACCATCAGGTGAATGCAGCAGGATTACCATCTCCAAACAACCTCTTCTCAAACCAGTTCCTCTTGATCTATAAAGTTTTGCAAGGTCTTCTTCATGCAATGGGGCCTGCAGGCAAGTCTTTCCTTCTTTTACCCCATAACAAGTTGCTAAAATAATTTGTTTAGCAAGTCTGCTATCAAAATTGTGCTTTGATCTGCCTGCGTTTTCCTTTGCATTGTCTGTATAGACATAACCATTTTGTAAGCAAGTAATCATGCTGCTTTCA
>NW_009624847.1:0-561 GCF_000690535.1 Cariama cristata | reverse complement strand
GCTTAGGAAATCAATTTATTAACACTTTGTGACAGTAATCTTGGAATTGCTTCTAATCCAGTATTAACTATCCCACTGACCTCTTAGTAGCATTAGTCATAGTTTTCAAAGGAGGATATTGAAGCCCAAATTACTATTACTTTTAGAAATCGTTGCCTATATCCAGACAGGCACATCACTGAGAAGACCATGAGATGGTCAGTGGAGCTGGTCACAGCATGAGAGGGAACAGTGGCGTGAACATGTTGAAAGATGACCCTCACACATGCACAAAAAACAACGAACCAAAAAACCCAATCCTGTATGTACTCCATAGAAGTGCTTTTTTAGATGCTTTCAGAACAAGTGGTCATTGTGGTTTAACCCCAGATGGCAACTAAGTACCACACAGCCACTCATTCATTCCTGCCCCACTCCCGATGGGATGGGGAGGAGAATCAGAAAAAGGTAAAACCTGTGGGTTGAGATAAGAACAGTTTAATAATTTAAGTAAAATAAAATACAATAATAATAATAATAATGATTGTAATGTAAAGGGAGATAACAAAGAGAGAGAGGAAT
>NW_009624846.1:3167-9377 GCF_000690535.1 Cariama cristata | reverse complement strand
TACCAAAATCTTGCCATGCAAACCCAATAAACTTAGATATGGACAACTTATCTTTTTGTGCAAATTTAAATTGCTGAATAGTAGATCAAATGATCTAAAAATTATTGGGAGTTCAGTCCTTACCTAGCCATCACAGAATTACATAAGGGTAAGGGGTTAGAAGGGAGCCTTTTAGCCAGATGCTGAACTGAGGGGGGTCAAATACATACCAGCTTCTTGGATAGTTTGTCTGAGTTACTCCAGTGGAGATTTCATAGCATTCTTAGGCTCCAGTGCTTTAGCATCCCAATTAGACAGTTGTGCCAACTTCAGTACAAGAAAAACGAATTTCTTTTTGTTCCTATCATCTTGTCTACTAAAAGCTGTTTTACACAGTGGAAGATGATTATCATACATACTCTGTTAGATTTTTCTTCCTTATATTTAACTACACCAATTCCTTCATATTCAGTTTTTAAACACCTTTATCTTGTTCTTCTTTGGACACTCTCCATCATGGCTTTGTTTTTCTGAAAGTGGGTACCTATAATGGGGAACTATCAGTGTTTGAGTTCTGCCCTTTTTAACATACCACTGCTGGAGTTGCAACATAGAGTCTGTTTGAGACTGAAAATAGTTCCTTCAATACTCTTGATGTAATTATTTTCATATTTGAAGGATTTTTGCTTTGTTCTTGTCTTAGGTGAACCGAGAAATATTTTTTTTATTAGTTGTGCAAGAGTGGTGATATACTGAAGTGGACAGCAAAAGCACGTGACCTGCTTTGTGTTAGGCACTGTATAAAGACAGAACAAAAAGACGATTCCTGCCCCCAAAACTTAAAATCTAAATGTGAAAAAGGTAGATACAGATCCCAGATAAGCAGTAAGACAGTAATGGTCAGTGGCAGCCAAAGACTGCAGTAAACAAAAGACAGAAAAGGAGGGAATGAGGGTTATAATCTCTGCAAATAAGAACTCATTTTGAAAAGTTCTGAATGTTTAATGATTCACATTATATAAACCTTAAAAAAGGTGACCAGATATTTATAATTGTTCAGCATGCAGCAGGAACAATGAAAGTGTAGTTCTTGGAAACATTCATTTGATCTAGGCATCTAAATGGAATGTGAGCTCTCTTCTGTGTAGTCATAAATACACAATTTTTTAAAGTTTAAGAGTAATTTTCATAGCTAAACAAAACAATTACATACAAAGTTGTTCTTTAGGTGTGGTTATTGCTAATTAAGGGAATTAATGACAGCAATCCTGCAGTTGCGTAATCATTGTGTTATTATGGTATTCATTTTATTCAATGCTGCAATTATTATGATATTAAAAACTGGACAAGCCACTTCTTCTGCCAATTTAGAGGATAAAAGCAAAACTAAATGAACCAAAAAGGTTTTATGGTAGTGCACACTTCTCCAGCATTGGTTTACCTCTTACCTTCCTACTTTCTGCCAAGCTACATGAAAAATATCTGCTTCCTGACGACTGTGGCCATCTGTGGCCAGTTCAAAACACGGCCAAGAACAGACATGAATGGATTCCAGATGCAATGTGCTTCAAAAGCAAACTTGTTGGGCAGACACTTGTTTCCTGAAAGTTACTGTCAACTCTTTGACCAATTCATGACGTGTTTCGTAGCCGTGTTTACTATTTCAAAGAAATCACCTATCAATCAGCTGAAAAGAAGAATGGATTCCAGATGCAATGTGCTTCAAAAGCAAACTTGTTGGGCAGACACTTGTTTCCTGAAAGTTACTGTCAACTCTTTGACCAATTCATGACGTGTTTCGGTTAGCATATGAGGATGTAAGGCCACTTGTCTTTTAACATATGCATTTGAGAAAGCAGGTTTGCTTTCAAGTAGGCATTTAATGAAAAAAAAAAAAAAAAGTAGGCATTAAATGAAAAAAATACAAGTAAGTTTGAAAAGAAGGGATGAATGACAAGATGCATTTAAAGGTGTGCCATAGATTCTGAGGTACAACAAAATGTGCCTAAATTTGACCTATTCTCAGGAACCTGGCATCACATGTTTTTAGGACAATGCCTGTTAACTTCTTTTAGGGAGCTTTTTCTATGCTCCCTGCTATGTATCTGTAATAAAATTATTTTTATTTTCTTCTTTTCTTTTTGGTGATAAGGAATACCATGATGATATAACTCATCAGCCTTTTCTGCCTACTCAGTCAAGAGTATTGTCTGATTATATATGTAAAGTCTAATTATAATTTTGTGCCTGTCTTAAGCATAATCACAAGTAAAATAGGCAGGCAGGAATATAATTTGAGTTCCACATGGTCATTCCATGTATCACTTAAGCAAAGAAGAAGAAAGACTGATTAAGAAATTATATCAGCTCATCTATTCTTCTATTACAAAGTCAGAATGACCACAAAAATTACAATCATTCTCTAAAAGCCATCATTACATTTCACTGAAAGAAATGGGTAACTTGCCAGATGAAATTTTTAAATCTTTTTAATCTTAAAATATGGCTTTTCCTTGCACACAAAACCTTTCCTGCTCTTCATATAGCTAAATTGCTCTTATTCATAACTAAACAAATATTCAGTGTGATGCCTTTTGTATGAATATCAAAGATTTGGATCTCTTTTTCCCAGGAGCTGGGGGGAGGGTGTGTGTTGGGTTTGGGTTTTTCTCTGCAAGGGACTGTCTGTTTATGAATACTGTTTCTTGGAAGGCAAGAAGCTTTGTTAAATCAGTGTAGCCATACAGAATATAGCCCTTATTCACATTTTCTAGCTGCCAGTCTCTGAAGACCTTGGTTCATGTATACCAGGCGATACATCATCAGGTAGGACTTTGATAAATAAGAACCGTGAGGCTTTATCCTTATATACATCTATTAATGACCTGCCCATTATCATGCTGTCCTGAAGGAGTCCTTGCAAGCCCAAGATCAACCGTTTCAACTGGCCCTTACGAGCAGCAAGGTTCAGCTGATCACCAGTAATTCTTTAAGCCACAGCATCTCAGCCTTCTCAGCTAGCAGCCTGGGACTGCCCTTAAGGTAGCCTGATGGGAGAGAAAGTGGCTCAAACCTTTCCAAGAATCAGGTCATGTTAGTCTCTAAATCACTAGCCAACTTTGAAAATGGAAGCTAGGGATTATGGGGTTGATTCTTAATTGTTGAAGACAGTGGCAGAAAAAGAACAGGACAGACTCTCATGTAAAATGTGAGAATATGAAAAGAAGGGAAAATAAATGTTCAGTACTTACAAACCGGTACCCTCACATCACGGTCCTGGAATTCAGGGACCTACAAAAATGTCTTCATGGTGGAAAAGACAACAAATAATTCTTAATTCGGGTATTTCCTGAGTTTTACTGAAAATGGAGATTTTTCTTCTAACCAATGTATATGAAAAGGCAAATAAACATCTTACCGTCTGGTACAGGTTTCTGTTTGTTTAACATGATGTTATGGTAGTACTGAACAGTCATCACAGATGACATGGTTCACCTTTACTTATTTATATCCCTGTGTACAAAGTGTAACTGTTTTCATTTGGCAGTATTTAAAACCCACTTTCAAGCATGCATGATAGTTTAACGGAAGAAAGCAAAGGCGTGATTGCAAGGATGTGTAATAGGTGTAGGTTTAATAGTTGTACTCAAGATGGCAGTATGAAAACAGGAAACAAATGCTTCTGTAAGGACTTCCCAGAGCTACCTTGGCTCGTCCCGCTTCTCGATTTTACCGCGCTCTTAATAAGACTGAACATTTTAAACCACATCAAAATTAAAATTCAGAATGGTCAGCAATGAGAAACACCCAAAGAGCAAATATTCCAGAAGGGGCAAAAATCGTTAAAACATGCATTATTAGAAATAGAGTAATGAACCTTTTGACAGAAGTTCATTTACAGAATGTACAGTCTCAAAATAGCAAATCAGAAAAATACTAACATGCAACCAGATCCTGGTGAACTCCTAGCAAAGCTTTAAGCTGCAGTGAATGTAATTGTGATGGGCTGCTTCTCCCATCAAAATGACAGCTATGATATTTAAAAAGAACATCTTGTTTCTTATTCTGAATGGCAATACTTTCCTGCATTTAGTTCTATACCCCACCACAGTTATCTCCCTTCTATCCCTTTGCCCCTCTGTCTTGTATCTCCTTCATGTATACAAACACGTACACTTTCCTATCAATGCACATGCATTATCTAATTGGTTTATGTCCCTAATAAATGTCTAATGTCTTTGACTACAAACTAACCTATGTATCCTTTGCCTATATACTCATGGAGTATATAGAGTTTGATGCCGAGAACCTTTGGTACCATTAAACTCAGATATGTTGGAATGTTCATGTCAGGTATCACTATGAAGGTATTTTATTGTGTTTTATCATACAGAAGTGATGGCTGCATAATAGGCTCTAAACTAAGGTAAAACAGAAACTTTACAGTGAATCACTGACCAACATTAGGAAATATTAATAGGGTGAGAAGATACAATCCATCTGGAGCCAAGTAAATTCTCAAAAGAAATTCCTGCAAAAACGGAGTTATTTCCACACAAGCAGAAACTGGGCTATGTTAACTTTTCATGGCATTGTAGCAGTACTAGACTAACAACGCTTAAATACTCCAGGACTCATTTGCATCTCCCTATCTTCCCATCAGCATATTTTCATTGACTGCAAAATAAAACAGTGTGTGAGAGAGGCAGAAGGATGTCTGGTATTACAGGTTATGCTAAATCATCTTTTAGTCCTTCTGTATAATAAGAGGCTTTTCTGTTATGTTTAGAAAGGAGTTGAAGTGACACAGAAGAGTATGGGCAACCAATGGCTTTGAGAAACGAAAAAAACTGGCTCAGATTCTACTACAAGTTCCTGATATGTGACTGGAAGAAGCAGTTGAATCATCACCTTGTCTTTGAATGTGGCTGGAAAATACTGTGTGAATCATCACCATCCTGTAAGTTCTCTTGCTTACCGTAAACAATATAGTGTCTGGAAAAGTACTGTGGAAGAAATGTTGCAACACTTTTGTAATTCTGGTCTGGGAAGAGATATTACTAACAAATGGCAAGAGCGTTAGTTCTGTTTGCATCTCTGTAGCTGCAATAAGCTTTTTTACAGAAACTCTCTGGAGAGCTAGTCATTCGTGTCAGAGCCAAGATTTCCAAAAGATGGGTTTGCCTGTATGTTACCTGCCTGGATGTCATCTGCAAGATGGCTAGTGCACATGAGAGTGTACCTTTCCCTTTAAAATGGATGGCTGCTAAGTTGTTCAAAGGGAGAGCTCTTAGAAAGGGAGCAGCTGGAGGAGAGTTTGCAATGTATCTGAAAATAGTATAATATTCATGGATTTTCATAGCAGTTTCAAGTTTCAAACTGTCCCTAATTTGACAATGTAGGATATGTCAAGTAAGTAAACAAGTCATCACTGGAAAATGCCTAGACTCTGGGTCAGAGTGTTTTTGTTTTTTTCTGAAATGGAAAAATGATCTGCAACAACCCCCCACCAACATCTGTTGTTGTTTAACAGTGGGGATATAGTATGGTAACCTCCACTCCTTATTAATAAAAGTTATGAGAAAGAGAGGAAGATGTTTGTAGGCTTGCTTTGGTTTCTTAGTCCCCGCCTGCAGCAGCACTTCCAAAGAGTCACATGTAGCCATCTGGTTACCATCTGGGTCTTATCAAACAGTGTGGGACATTTCCAAGTAGTTATGCAGCCAAAAACTGACCAGCCACAGCTTGTGTATAAGAGTACCTGAAAGAAATATGCATACTCTATCATGGAGGCCATGCATACTGAGCATATGATCCTCTCTGGCTCTTCATCTAATACTTTCTTCATATATCTAAGGCCAGATTCATTTTGATTACAGTAACTCCTCTGACTTATTGCAGTTTGAGTCTGGCCTTTGCTTTCTGAGCTATAATCATGAGAGCTGAAATTGCATCTTCTGGTATCAGTGAGATAGGACTGCACTTCTGTAGCACTTAGTAATTACAGAGGACTTACCCCTCAGATGAAGGCAGCTGTACAGACTGAGCATGGCTTCATGGATGTTCTGCTGAAGGACCAATGCACTTTGCAACTCTCCAATGTTTTTACTCTGCAACAATGCCTACTCCTTGGGCTTCTTTGGAGCCATAGAATACCCAGAGGAATGTTATACTTCTAAAATCCACTTCCTAGGCATATGCCTGTTTTTAACGTGAGAATATAGCAGGAAT
>NW_009624846.1:0-3136 GCF_000690535.1 Cariama cristata | reverse complement strand
AGCTCAGCATGAACATTTGAGCTTAGAGTCAAATGAATAATTGCATCCCTTTGCAGCTGCCATGCTTGGACAACAGGTCATCTCTTCAGATGTAAAGGAAAATAAAGATCTGCAGCATCTTTTTGCAGCATGCCTTGATTGCAGCCGCTGGTCATTCTACCCTTCCATTCTTATCTCTTGCTGGAAGCACAATTAAAAGGCCCTGAGTGTAGCAATATAACATTCATCCTCTGATCCCCTGACTGATTCTGCTGAGACTCTACCACATGCAAACAAAACCTAAACCAAACCAAACCAACAACAAAAAAGAGCAATTAATGAAATAAATCAGATGTCATGGCTTTGATATCTCCTGTCCTTTCTTGACATAATATTTGGGAATCGCTTGAAAGGCACTCCAGTGCTATTAAGCTGCTATTTGAGAGAAAGTATAATGGACTGATTCTTCCAGTTTTATAAAGTGGTGTAGTTTCATTTAAGTTAATGAACCCCCATATTGCACCCAGTTGAGGATTTAGCCCAAACTACTATGACTTCTAGTAGTTTTCCTGACAAAACAGTATCTTACCATCCCTTCCTGAGACCAAGCTGAAAGTGCCGGTAGAAATGGCCCAGTTCATTAATTTGGTTTTCCTGTTCATCTTCCTTCATGACATTTGTTGCAGTCATATTACTCCTCTGAGGGATTTCACAATCCTGTGCTTGTATTTGTCTTGAGCTGTAGAAAGCATAACTCTTGGGAGGAAGAAGGAAGGAATATTTCTATCCGTACAAGTAAAAAGTCAACAAGTTGTCTGGGCTAGAGTTAGGCAAACTGATACAGATGAAAAAAAACAAGCTAGCAATATCATTTTAAGGCATTTTAGGTTTAGCTAAAGATAAAAAGTTGAATATATGCCAGAATATTGCAGGAGGGTTCTGAAAGGAACAGGGAAGTTCTGTCCTCCTGATTTTCAGTTTGGATTAAAACCCCAAATTCCCCTGTGTTTCAAGAAAGCATATCCATCCACATCCCGTATTTAAGGTTGAAACTGAAGATAATTAATGGCCTTCCATATAAGAGGAAAATAGGAGACAGGCTAAGGGCAGCCCTCAAAAAAGCAGAGAAGAGTTCTGCTCTGAAAAAAAAAAAAAAAACAACAAAAAACCAAATCTGAAGTAAGTATATGGAGATTTCTTTCCTCCTCCCTTGCCAAAGGAGATGCAGGTTGTGGGGATACTATAAAGGAGGGAGTTAGGGAATTGGGGCATAAAAGGAATTAGAATAATGGAACTGATCCAAGTAGTTGCTCTGTAGCAGAACACCCAGTGCTCTTTTGGTATCTATCATGGCCAAAAAATGATAAGGCAATAAGATCTCTGGAATTTGGCAGTAGGGTAGGTGACATCATTGGTATGCGAAGTAATCTCACCTTTCCAAAAAAGTAATTGCATGTTTGCTCACTTAAGACAAACAGTAATCATTACAATCTAACCAAAGCTTCCATTTCCAACTAAAAAGTCATTGAATTACCATGAAAAAAAAAATAAATGTGTGGAAACTGGAACTTTAAATTTACTTGCTTAAAGGAAAGAAAAAAATCTTTATACAAACAAACCTTGTGCCAAAAAAACATAGTCCAACACACTCAAATTGTCTCATTGATTTATGAAAGATTATTCAATTTAAATAAATCCCTCTTTCACAGTTTTAAAAATATTATGTTTGAGTTAGTAGAACATTCTAGAATATTTTGCTTTTTATTCACTCACTGGCTTTTGTCCTTTTCAGGTAACATGCTTAAAGCTCTCAGGTCTGTTTTTTTGGAATATTCCCAGCTTCTCAAATCACAACTTTCTTTCATGAGTAGGATTGAGGTATTGCAGCTAATGGTGTTAAGAGAGCTTCCTGCTCTTGACTGATCACAGCTGAAAAATAGCTAACTGCTGAGTCCCAGTGAGCTGACAGCATTGACCCAGACAATAGCTTATAAAGGCATGAAGTCAGAAGCATGGAGGCTAAACCAGAAGAATTTTCTTTATTTCTTCAAAGCTGGGAACTTGTAAGAAAAGACAGTGATGGTGGCTAAGCCTTCAGCAAGTAAAATCTTAAGATTTGCCGAGACAATCAGGATTACTGGATGCAGAAGTTTCAGGGTCTACATTGTCCGTGAGTGGAAACTTCACAGAGTCTGTCAATGCAAAAAGTATCAATTGACAGAAGTCGTAAGAGAAGACCTGAGTGCTAGAATGTAGGCAGTGATCAACACAGAATGTAAGTGTGAGTTTGAGTGTTTGTGGGAAGAATGCCAGAAACACAAACAACTTCAGATTTTCAAACACACATTGGACAAAATCTGAAGAGCAGACATAAATGAAAGGGGTATTGTAAGACCATGGGGACAAAGGGAGATGAGGCCAGAGTAAGAGAGATGGAGACACTGAATTGCTCCATTAGAAAAAGTAATAGAAAAAGCAAGATGGCAGTGAAGAAAAGAAAGACTGTTCACTAAGGCGAAAAAAAAAGAGCCAGGACTGAGAGACCAAGGGAAATATAAATGGTTTTCAAGATGTTGAGAAGGAGAAGGAAACATGACTCTCAGACAGAAAGGAGAGAATAAAGGACTGAAGACTCTTAAAAGCATAGTGAAGAGGCAGGTTTTTATTACCCAAGAGTCCTGGCTAAGAAACTGTAGACTTGTCATTTGAGCAGATCCAGTAGAAAATGTGTTGCTTGTCAGGATGCATTTAGCAAGAATATCAATTAGGTAAGACTGTAAGGTTGAAGAGACTTCTGTTAAGAGCCAGAAGAATGAACTGATTATCTTTCATGTTGGGACAAGTGACACAAGTGTCCCATTAGGTGAATCTGCTGGTTGAAGAATACATTCAGTCACTTAAAAGCTCATGGTAGTCACTGAAGTTTTTCAAATCCTCAGGAAAAAAAGCAAAGGCATGGCAAGATCAGGAAGCAAAAGGATAACCTAAGATATCAAGTACTATGGGAAAGATTAGATGGAAGAAGAGTCCACAAGACATACAGAAGTGTACCGACAGGGAAGGGAATGAGGGTAAAATTAAGTCTTCAAACACAGGAAATGTAGGGGTAAAGTGAGAATGAAGCTGCGTAAGACCTGGCAGAGGATAAGAAAATAAA
>NW_009624845.1:0-6427 GCF_000690535.1 Cariama cristata | reverse complement strand
TATATATCTATATATATCTATATATATCTCCAATTATGGTTACCAGGGCTGTGGCTCCATGCTTTCTGCAGAAAAAGATGGGTAGTATTCTTGAAATTATTACATTGTTTTACAGAAGTTAAAGAAACTAAATTTAACAAAAGTAATTTCTAAAAAAGTCTTTCCAACCTCTTTGTTGCTTTTGGCAATCCAAAATTGAGATTCTCTGGTTTACATTGCTAAAGTTACAAAATAGAAATCACAGATATGTTACAGAATATATTTGATCATTCATATTTGTGAAATGCCCTCTATGCCTGATCCTACTGACATGAATGATGTAAATTACACGAGTACAGACAGCATGCAGATGAGAATTTATAGAAATAGGTACATACAATGCAGTATTAAAGTCCTCAATGATAAGCTGTGTTTAGACAAAATCAGTCTAAAAAAAATTGAAACATTCAATAGAAATATACATTCTGCATTAAATCTTCCCATTTACCTTGTATCATAGGGACTCTGTGAGAATGTATGTGACAGAAGAATTCCCTATATTTGTTTTCTTTATGTTCTCAGGTTTGTATCAAAATAAGTATGTTACTGAGGTTTAGGCACTTGTGCAGGATGTTTGAAGTGTATGTTTGAGTAGGGGATTTAAGCATCATGTACATGGAGCTAAATACTGAAGGTATCTGTGATGAAATTCATCTCACCTAACTGTAAACATCTGCAGTGCAGACAGCTACACCTGAAATGTCTGAATTCTCCCTACAGTCAATGAAGAGAAATAGGCCCTTTTAAGGCACAATTTTATGTGACCTAGTTTCGACATCCACACTAAGGTGAGATGGATTGACTTCCCAAGGTGACTGTTTCATTTCACAGATTATAAAGAGTTTGCTGATGAATACACACTACACCCCCATGCACACCTGGGTTGGGGATGATACAGATACTTGGCCCCCCAACATCCAGCATCAGACACACAGGCTAGTTGACACAGTTAGCTGAGATATGGAAGGCTATATTGTAAATATCTAAAGTGAGGTGGTTAATTAATCTCCTTATTTATTTTGTAACTGTTAAGGGATGTTTAAAGCTTGACTACTACCTCCAGGAAACCTGACACAGGACTCCCTTCTGTCCGGCCACTGGACTTCAGTCCAGCTGCCCTGAAGTCTCTGCCCAGGCTGAGGGACACGGCTGCCGCTTTCCCATTTGCGAGTCCATTCAGGAGAAAAGCTAGGCACGTATCCCAGAGACACACAAAGAGGATGGCAGCATGGCCGGTCACGCAGATGGTCATAGAAAAGGCATTGCATCAACACCACCTACCTATAGGACTCACACCAGACATAAGCACAGACAGCCAAGTCCCTTCCTCCTCTTGGGCTGGCAGAGACTGAAGTTCACTACTGCAGGCACACGTGTGCCCCTGGCCAGGTTCACAAGCACACACACAGCCATGGAAAGCCCAAGTATTGGCACAGCCCAGCTGTCTGTCCATCATCCTTGCTCTGATCCTCTTACCCACCCCACAGGTCCCCTGCTTTCCGTCTGGTCCAGCTCGGTGCTTACTGCAGACACATGCACTCACACGCTTGTCCCATGGGCACCCCACACCCACGGCTCCCCCTGAATATCAGACCCTCTGCCCACCTGATACCCCCGCCCAGACCCAGTGTATCCTACTTGCTGGTGACTCCAGCTAGAGTTTGCTGGTGAATACACACCACACTCTCGTGTACACCCAGTTTGGGGGTGATACAGACACTCATCCCCCCAGCAGCCAGCATCAGTCACGTGGGCTATGGCCCATGGTCCTGCTCCACCAGTGCTGAGCCCCTCACTCATGCCACTCCCTCCCAGGAGCTGGTTTTTGGGATGCGAATCATTCCCCCACAGTGGCTGGAGGTTAAAGACCCCCACCCACTCCAGTCACTGGTGCTGGCACCCCACTTACTCCTGTAGCTGACACCAGAGGCCAGGGGCACCTACACCCCTGGTCTGACTCCCAGTAACTGGCACCCAGTCCACGCACGTTACTCTCCCCAGTAGCTGCCACTCAGTCCTTGCACACAGGATAGAGGGTGAGATTACACAGGGGGATAACTAAGGAAGAATTTAATCAGAAGACAGGACAGACTGTGGTGATCAAGCACAGGGCTCAATTAGGCAAGTGTACTGACCAGCTCCATTTTACACATAACCAATCCCTTTTATACCCTGTCCTGTCTGTTCTCTTTGTTCCTTGCCCTGCACATTGGCTCTCCCTTGGCATAGTGCCACTGACCCCGTCTCCAACATCCTGCACCCTCAGGTTTGCACCCTTACCAGTTGCAATGTCTGGATTCACCTGCAGTTTCTTGATTGTCCATCGATCGATTGATTGGCTGATCTGATTTGTTTCTTGTCTTTGTTTCCACTATGTTTCTGTCTCTATGCATATTTAGTTTATGGCTTCCACCTTTTCCTCACTATCCCATTTGACAGGGTCCTTCATCAGACAATCTTAATGAAATAAACATTCCCATATTCCACATACACTTATCAATTAGTGTGAGTGACCAGGTTTGGTTCTTGCCACTGCCTCCCTTATTTGTCCGCCAAGTTTGCGTTTCTGTATGTTCTTCTTTATGGCTTTGCTCTTTTCTTGTTATCCCTTTTTGCACTGAAAATCTTCTTGACCAGATATACGTAAAGGAGGAGACACTTTCTTCTTCCACACACCCTTCCAGTAACCTTATGATTAGTTAAATCATTTGATTCCAACGTCTTGCACAATGTCATTCTATAAAACTATAAAACTGGGAAAAACCAATCAGCTTACTATCATATTACTACACAGTGAAAAAACGTGAAAAACATTGTATTTCACAGCATGCCCATTGCTTCAAATTTGATATGGCTTCATATTTTTGTATGATTAATCTGAAGCAGAGGCTGAAGTTTTGCGAGCCACTCAACACTTACTAAGGAGCTCTCTTTGCAGTATCTGTTCTTCCATGGCAAGAAGGAATTGGAGACAACATTTTAGGGCACATAGTTCAGATAGATAGAATTATGCTTTGCTTGGGATTACATATCATACAGCACTAGTTAAAAAATTGACAGAAGCAGTTAGAAATGTGACTTGCAAAAATGTGGCCTTCAAAAATGTGACCATATCCATTCGATGACCCACTGGAACTATGTTGTTATCAGAACTGTGAACCACATGCATTCCCACACACATCTTCCCCAGGGAGAAGAGGATCTCTTCAATGGCAATGCCTCTCATTTTACAACAAAGGGAATGGGTCAGCTCCTAAAGTATATACTGTCAAGAAGAAAGTGGTATATAGGGAAATCTACAGGTCATAGTAATCTACAGATCCATAGATTTTTATGTCTGGAAAATTTAATCATGGAGGTAAAAAATAATACTCTTAAGTCTTATGGAAAGATGAGTATACAAGACTTCATAGAGATTTGTGTAAGAATATTGTAAAGAAAATATCGAGTCCAGGAAATATTTTTTCCCCTTGTTAACATTGCTGTGCTTGTCTTTTTATGTTTAATCCTTTCTTTGTTTCAGAATAATACTTTATGGTTATTACTTACTGAAGGCTGATTAAAGCTGCTCGTGATAAACAAGGGGCAGAGCCAATGACCTGTAATATATTTCAATTCCCTCAGCTGTAATCCATCAGTTCTTTTTAGCAGTATTTGGATATCTTCGGTATGAGTATATGGATATATGTAATTACAGATTTTGATAGTAAAGAAATATTTTCATAGACAATATATGAAATGTCAGCCAAAGACTCCAGAATACTAATATAGTATTTCTTTATTTTCAGAAACTTTCACACTAGTTCATATAGGGCTAGCAGATTTTTTTACTTCACAAAAATCTCTAGGGAATGTAGCCCTTAAAACTTCTTTTGAGATAGTTCATAGCTTAAGGATACATTCTAGATACAGGAAATTATCTTAAAAGAAGGAACTAAAGTAAAAAGTCAGTGGTCCTCACGTGCTTTGTAAGGGAAAAGTGCTGCTGGAAAATCATGGCAGTGTTAAAATGAGAAAACTCTGTGGCAGAAAAACAAAGCAAAGCAAACAAAAGAAACAAAAAAGCAAATACAAGTAAACCCACACATAATGTTTTATTGTTAAAACAGGTATTTTGTTTAAGAGAAAACTGATTGTTTCTGTAAAGTCTGCATTCCAAAATCAGTAGGCAACTTCATTGATATGAACCTGCTTAAAACTCGCAAATATCTGAGAGAGCATAAGAATTTCAGAGAAGCTGATCTGGTTTATTCTTTTACTAATGCTGGAGCATGAGTCCAGAACACTGTATTAGTGCAAAGGTCACCAATATATATGGAGTGAGCTTTCTGGAGAGCTTTTTATCACACTAATGAGTCACATTTATCATTGTCTCATAGTTATCAGTTCTATGAAATACACTATTTAAATCGTTAAAACCTCAACCAGACTTTGAGCCCAAGTAGCTTCTGAGAGACTCGTTACTTTGCTTCACTGAAACTGGTATAAGCAATATGAGAATCAGTGTCTTTGCCTTTAAAGGCAGACTCATACTTTGTGTTATTCTTGGATTTGATCCTATGCTTTAAGCTTAGATTTCCTAGTTTTGGCGCTCCACTGGGTTTCAAAATCCCCAGCTTTCCTAGGGTCAGGGGTAGAATAGTGTAATGAAGCAAGTTGGGTCATGTTTGTTAGATAGTTTCTAGTCTAAAGAAACTCCATTTCAAGTAGTTTCCTTTTTGTGCACACCTTTTGTGAAAGGTGTCTTTCATGTTAATTTTCTTTCAATCAGCTAAAAGAAAAAAGTATTAGCTTCTTTTCCCATTCTTTTTGTTCAGTCTTTGTGGCCACTACTGTCTATATAACTGTCAGCCCTTTGAACTCAGTCTGTGAAGACAGCAACTGATTAAAGAAAAGGGAGCAAAGCTAGAATTACAGAAATGCTATTTGTTAAATACCTGTGGATGTTGCAGATCACCAAATATTATTTAGCTACATGCTTGGATTTCAATAGCTTGTTCTCAGGTAAAGGAAACTACAAAAACAGTATATACATGTAAGGTGAGATTTAGCTTGTCTAATTTAGGCATCTTAAAGTATAAAGTCACAGGGAGTCTAGGTTCTTTATAGAAGCAATGGATAAAATAAAAATCTCTGAAGGATAATTCACCTCATCCTAAAATGACATGTCTAAGGTAAGTAAACTGCGTCACCAAAAATGAGATGTCTGGTAATAGCAATGAGTTTCACAGGCAACATAAGTTACATGAGGCAATACAAATTGAGGTAAGACTATGTTGGCTCTGGACCATTCTTCATCTGCCTCTGGCTATGTCTTTCTACTTTCTCTCTTGTAGTGGCACTAACAGTCACACAGAATCACACAGAATGGATTTGGTTGGAAGAGACCTCTGGGATCATCGAGTCCCAACATTTGCCCCAACACCCCCATGTCAACTAGACTATGGCACTGAGTGCCACATCCAGTCTTTTCTTAATCACCTCCAGTGATGGTGACTCCACCACCTCCCTGGGCAGCCCATCCCAATGCCTAACGACCCTTTCTGTGAAGAAATGCCTCTCCCCTGGTGCATTTTCAGGCTATGCCCTCTTGCCCTGCCACTCATTGCCTGGGAGAAGAGGCTGACCCCCACCTGGCTACACCCTCCTTTCAGGTCGTTGTAGAGGGCGATCAGGTCTCCCCTCAGCCTCCTCTTCTCCAGACCAAACACCCCCAGCTCCTTCAGCCGCTCCCCATCAGACTTGTGCTCCAGACCCTTCCCCACCTTCGTTGCCCTTCTCTGGACTCGCTCCAGCACCTCAAGGTCTTTCTTGTAGTGAGGGGCCCAGAACTGGACACAGCACTCGAGGTGCGGCCTCAGCAGTGCCCAGTACAGGGGGACGATCCCTGCCCTGGTCCTGCTGGCCACACTACTGCTGATACAGGCCAGAGTGCCATGGTTCTTTGTTGAATCAGGTCAGTTTGTTAATCTTTCTGAAAATTAAATCCACAGAAGTACTTGCTCTTCAGCTAAGTCAGTGGGCTAGTGTTGTGCAGCTTCCACAATGAGGTTGAAGAGGGCAGGATCACTTCTTGCGACAAGATGGTTGTACTCTGTGGGGAGGGAGAAGGTGGGACTTCCTTTTTCAGCGGCAGTGGCCAAACCGCAGTTTTGAAACTAATCCACTTCACAGCACTCTTCGTACACTGTGGTGCTTGCAGAAATAACGGAGCTGTGGAGAGAGAGGCCAGAAACAGCTGGAAATGAGGTGCCAGTGCCTAGGCGGAGCTGGTGTCCAAGAGCTAATACAGATCATATAATTACAGTGGTATATGTTGAGGCAACGAAACAATTCTACCTTAAATGTCTTACTTGCTATCAGTAATGTGTAATAAGAACTAAATGTT
>NW_009624844.1:93429-95486 GCF_000690535.1 Cariama cristata | reverse complement strand
AAACCATTGTACATTTATTTACATACATACATGTTTAGGCTATTTTTATCATACATTTGATTTGTGAACTGTAAAAAGCATATGCAGTAGTAATAATACACATAAGAGGTTTGGGGTTTTAATTTTTTTTTTTTTTTTTCCCCTGCTTACTGCCTCCTATAGTTGTCTTGTAGGCTTGGCAAAAATTAGTTTCCACATCAGCATATGAGGAATAAAGATGTGTTGGTTTTGAATTATGATACAATTTGAAGCTTTTTTTAGCTGATCTTTTTAATATCTTTTGCTTTGTAGTTTGTGCACCAGTTCTAGTCGGTTTGGATTCATTTCCTCAGCATTTTAGATAAAAACCTGTTTATGAGTGAGAAGAGTGAGAGTAGTAGTTTTACTAGGAATTACTTGAAAAAGAAAAATTATAAAACCAGTTTAAAAACTCCTTCTGGCAGCCAGTTTCTTGAATGCAAATTGTTCTTTCCAGCTTCCAAATGAGTGCTTTGGCTCCCTGAAAGACATACAAGAACATTTGCCCAAATTTCAGGGAATTGCTGCATTAAACTGTACATTTTGTATGCGTACAAGTAATTTTAAAGTAGAAAACCTACAACGGCATGCAAGGCCAACCATGGCAGTGTCACATAAACAGTGCTGGAGCATGAATGTGGGTGAATGATTTACAAGAGCCAGTTTGCCGTGCTCACTTTTCCCTTGTTCTAGGTATTGTAGTTTGCTGTTTTTCTGTTGATGAACGCAGGTCTTCATGTCCAAAATTTTATGTCTGTAGAGATCTTAGCAATTCATGTTGATTTGGGTTGTAACAGCTGCAGTTTGTGCTTTTCGTACTGTTTATCGCCGTTTGAAATAATGGGGAAGGGATTGCCTGTGATGTTGTGCAATGACTGCAGGATTTGGTTGCATGTCCCATCTAGGTATCTTTACCTCTCCTAAGAGAGCTAAAAGTGCCAGGGAAAAAATAGGCTAATCGTTTGTCTCTTTGTATACAATTCGTAAAACTCGAAACTTCAGCAGCGTAATGAAGTTCTCTCTGCGTGTGCCAATCTTGAAACACTCGTACAAACTAGCTGTGGGCAGAAGTAGTGTTGGTGAGGTTTCGTCATTGAGCTCTGGGAAGTGTTTTACTAAGATCTGATGCCATTGTACAGTCAGTCCTGAGATGCTGTTCGCAGAGAAATATTGGGGTGACCCTTCCTGAGCGTGTTGCTTTCTCATTGATATTTTAATGTTGTTGTTTTAATAAATTCACAGCCTCACTTCCAAACTCACAGGACGCCCTGCTTCCTCATGAAGATCTACAACAAGCTATGGCTAACTGTTTGCAGGGAAACTAGTTTGCTGTTGACCCCTCTTCCCAGTTTTCCTCCAAGTAACTGCAGCAATAAACACTACTTTGTATTTTTCCTGTTCCCAAAAGCAGCCTGGCTGTGGTGAGGGTATTGCTGGTTTTGCTGATACGGGCAGGACCCTGGTGAGGAGTGAAAGACCCAGACCGTGGCAAAACCATTAATGGTAGCAGGGCTACCTGCACCCTTAGGCACGACTGTGCTGATTTAGGTTCATAGCTTATTCCGGTGACAGTGAAGTCTAGAAGCTATGTGTGTTTCTAAGAGGGCTTAAGGCTTGTACAATTTGTGCATACCAGCCAATAATAGCTTTCCTAGCTAGCGGCAAGTGAACTTGCCTGGTGCAGAGGTGGGATGCTGCGGGGAACTCCCCTCGTAGGACCTGGAATGTTTGAAGAAGTCATTGTACTTGTCTGTCACGGCACAAATGGAATATAATTCTCCCAGGAGAAATGATCTCTAGATCTGTGTGGTGCTGCTAGAATATGCTTAGGAAATGTGTTACGTCCACCAAGACATTTCTGTTTGTGTTTTTAAAATTTTTCTTTTTGTTGCCATGTTCAAGTCCTTTTAGTATTTACAGATTCTGCATTTGATTTCTTGTAGACTTTGTTCTTTCCGGCTGAATTTATGTTCAGCATAGGTATGAAGAAGTTAGGGTCTTGAGCTTGGGTCTCTTCACGTTGGGGTTTTGGCGAACTG